>NC_058132.1:106024637-106071294 GCF_016433145.1 Gracilinanus agilis
CCTATATATACATATGATCATATAATACATATATATATAATTTATAATAAAATTAGTTATATCTCTACTTAGTATAAGGCTTTTGAAAGTGGTATACATAATAAGGGCTTTTTAAAAAACATAGTTCTAACACGAGCAAGCTATATCATATTTGTATCTGCATGTCCAAGTTACTGAATGTTTGTAAACTTCAATTTTGTCATCTAAAAATTGGGGATGAAAAAAATTATTTTACCTACTTTTCTGAGTAGTTTCACAAAAAATATTTTACAATCTTTTGAGCATTTTCAAAATATAATAGGCTGGACATTTTAAAACAACTTTATGCATTAAAGAACATATTACTTGATCTATTTTAGACCTCCAGAAAACTCATTCAGTGGTCATGCACAGCACTGTTTTCAAGCTGAACGTGTATTCTGAAGTGTATTTGCCAAAGTTAGGAGAATTTTCCTTTAATGGACAGAATTCTGTAGGTATTTTAGCTCTCCCTTCTGTCATCTACCATGATCAACATTGGTCCTAGGAAAATGGGCTTGAATGTGTTAAAATGAGAAGAATGGAATTGCCTGGGTGGTGCCACAATCAATGCAAACTGAAATTGTTTGATGCAGTGTTTGTGTTTGGCCAGACTTAGCCTGGGAAAGTTTGATTCTAGCTATAGCTCCTCTTTTTCCTCTTCCTCTTCCTTTCCCTCTTCACCACCACCACTACCGTTATCACCATCACCCTCAGAGTTTACAAAGAATTTTCAAATTTTCAAACACCTTACTCATTTAAATTAGTTTATTTGAACTTAAAAAAAACCCTGACAGGGAGGAACTACTATCTTCATTTGACAGGTAAGGGAACAAGCTCATTGGTTACATGAATTGCTTGTGTTTGAACCAACATTTTTCTATTAGAAAGCCAGAATTCTATTTATTAGTTGTTTCATCATAAGCCTCTCAGGGCCTCTATTTCTTTATCAGTAAAATAAGGACATAATATAGGTCTTCCCAGTGTCACAAAGTTAGGAACAGCTGAAATGTTTTGCAAAATTGTAATACTTACTAGATAGTAGAGTGCCTTAACGTTTTGCAAAATGCTTTACAAAGTTTATCTCAGGACTTACAACAGTCCTTTGAGGTAGGTATTGTAGAAGCATAAACTGTTACTATGATTCATTCAAAAAGCATTTATCAGTCATCTATAAAGTTCCATGCATTGTGCTAGGCAGTGGAGATAGGGTTAGAGATAGGCAGTGAAATTTTGATTAGAGAACTGCAAGTTGAACAAATTCACTTTACCAATGGAAGTCAGCAGTGTCTCTATATCTCAAAATCTTAGAATTTTGCCTAGTGTACTAAGATGTTAAAGTGAGTTTCCTGGAGTCAACTAGACAGTACTGTATGCATTAGAGGCAGGTCTTGAATACTGTTCTTCGTGTCTTTAACATCATCTCTCCATGTACTATGCCATAATGCCTTCCTAGATACAATAATAAATATGAAACGTTCTCTGTCCTAAAGGAGCCTCCTCATTCATCTTCTAAATGAGTTTTATACCTGAATAATGTATAATTTATATGTTTAAAGGCACATATTGTCTTAGGGTACAGAAATATTCCCATCCTATTGAGTTCTCGCCTTATAAATTTCCCGAATTAGTGCACAAAGAATTACACTATGGAAATTTTACCTAAAATTTAAGGATATTTATGATCGACAAGTAATCAGCTACTCAAGAAATGATGTGAAGGAAAGACGAAAGTCTAGAATTCTTTACCCTTAGCTTGGTTTCATTTTACTTGTCAGATATATGAGAAGTAAACAAAATAACTTTCAAGTTCTCTCTCTTCAAGCCACGGTAATAATCGTAATTATATGTGTGCATATCTACATGAATGTGGATATACACATTGATATTTACAGGCATACATTATATGTATGTATATACCTATTCTTGTGAATATGCACACACACACACATACACTCACACTTTTGAGACCTGTAAAACTTCCTCACACCAACTCTGTGAGTTTGGATATTGAAAATACTATCTCGCTTTTACTGATGAGTATACTGGGATCCATTTAGTTCCCAGTCATTTCTTCTAACTCTGTTACTTTCTCTAAAGCAGAAATATTTTATAGAGGTTGGGGCTTATTAGCAGTACCCTAGACTCACATCCTTCTTGATGAAGAAGGCAACTCAAACTGGTTCCTTGCCCTGGATCATGTGTTGGAACAGGTTAGAGGAACAAAGATAAGAACATTTTGTCTGCAAGGATGCCTGAAGCTGGAGCAGTTGCTGCAGCAGCAGCAAAAATATCATTTCTCAACATGGAGCATCCTGAATCCCTAAGACCCTTCCCAATATGAGTTCAGGCTTGGTTGTCTCCCTAAGGTCTAAAGCAGTAATGTGCCCTTTAGCAGCATCCTTTAATATTATGGCATTCAGATATCTTTAGAGAATTCAACAAGTATTTATTAATTGTACACAATGTGCCAGACCCTATGCAAGTTGCTGGGCACAAGAAGATGAAAAACAACATGGTTTCTGGGACTAATGAGTTTGGATATAATATATTATAATCTAATAAAAGCTGCATTGTATAATGGAAAGTGCACTGGGCTTTGGGTCAAAAGACTTACTACCTATGGACTCAAAGGTAAATTACTTCACATTGGTAACTCTCAATTTCCTGCTCTGTAAAATAATGATAATAATATTTGTACTCCATACTTCACAGGGTTGATACAAGGAAAGTACTTTATTAAACTGGAGAAAGTGCTATTTTTAAATATGAATTGTTGTTATTATCATTACCCTAGTGAGATTCAACTTTAGACCTCATCTCATCTGGTCACCTTGCATTAATCATAGAAGGATGCTGGAGATAGCACTGCTCATTTGTTCCCATAAATGTGCTATGCTGGGGAAGGAGAAGGGATGTTGTATTTGTTACACTTTGAATTGCATATATCTGTTTCTGATAAGTTAAGGAAAAATAATTCATGTGACTATAAAGTATAAGTTATCATCACGTGAGAAAATGCCTAAATACACAGAAATTTGATATAAGGTAATAAATCTTCATGGAGGAAGACTCACATAAATGAAGGAAGCCTTTCAATTAAAGTATGTCAGATTTGTGGTGAGAGCATCCATATTAATTTTAAAAAATCATTAAGTAGAAATATGCATATACTATATAGGTTTTTATCTTTTCATACAATCACTAAACCAACCATCTTTAAAAAGTATATATTAGGTCCAATGGTAGATTCTAAAGGATATAAAGATAAGAAAGACAAAGCTATCAATTATTCTTAAGCAATTTGTAATCTATTATAGGGGAAAGGAATAGAGAATAAGGCAAAATAGACATAATAATACTTTGAATTATCATCCTAGGCCAGGTCTAAAGCATGCCAATAGACTGATTCAAGCTCAGGATTAGAATACAATGTAATATTCATGAATGCTAAAATGAAATAAAGCCAATTTTACTTAGAATAAATAAAAATGATATGATCTGGATAAAACTATTCCTCTGCATCTCTGCCTTTGCCATTGCAACGTCCACAATAGGACAGAAAAGTATACATACAGAGAAGGATATTCTATTAAAACCTCTGATACCAACTTCAGAAAGGCTTGGTCTATATACATATATGTACTATATTTGCATGCATGCATATGTTATGCATTATGTATTTATATATAAGATCATAACCAATTCATGCTTGCCTAAAATGCATTGTTCTTGTTCATAACCTCCCATGAGCTCAACATATTTGATCTACTCGATATATTAGAAGCCATATTACTACCTGCTTGAATCCCTCACATGCCGCCTCATTATCTTTTGAGTAATCCTCTATATCAGTTCGTTGGATATTGTACTATTTTGCGATTACATTGTCTTGACTGGATCAAGTACAGATTATTAGAGTTTCCTGGATGATTCTATAACAGAGTTGGTCTGACTATTCACACAGGAAAACGACAGCCATGAAAAGGGAATGGAAGATGTTCAATAGCTAGACTCATGGTCTCTAAGAATTGCTTTGTTTTATTTTTTATCATGAACTATCAGTATTTTTAATCCTGATAGGTATGCTGGTATTGTTGGAGTGAAGAGACACAAGTGAAGAGGGAAGAGAAGGATTCTTTTTTTTTTTTGCCCCCAAAAAAGCCCTTGGGCAGCTGCTATTTATGCAGTTAGATTAAAACTGGCCTGAGAAACCAATAGCTCAGAAAGGTAGGGAAGGATAAGAGTTTGCATAACTGTTTAATGAGGTGACATTAGGGAGAAATGGGATGGTTATCTTGGAAATAAGCCACATGATTATTAAGGCTAGTGTGAAATACATCTTTACATCTTCCTGTTAATTAATCCTATTCCTTTTTGTATCAAGCCATATCCTCTTGGAGTCCCTTTCCTCTACTTTAGAGACCATCAATATAGGGTATGATGGTTTTCTTCAATTCTCAGTTAAAATTCTACTTTCTAGAAGGGATCAGAAAGAAATAAGCATTATTATTAAGAATCTATTTATTCTAGGTACAGTGTTAAGTGCTTTATGAATTTTATCTCATAGATTCTCCTAATAACACTATGAACTTGCTATTATTAATCTTAATTTATATGTTGAAGAAACTGAGGCAAAAGTTAAATCACTTGTCCAGGGTCACAGACCTAGTAAATTTCAGAGATTAATTTTAAACTCAGGTCTTTCTCACTATAGGACCAATCCTTTCTCCACTGCACCTCCTTGTTATCCCTGGACTTTTCAGTTTTGCCCAGCCCTTCTTCTTTATTATAATGCTTTTCCTCTATTATCTCCAATTCATTCTCTATACATCTTGTTTGTATATAGTTATTTTCATGTCATCTCCACCATTACAATGTGACCTTTTCAAAAAAGGGATCATCTTTGGCCTTTCTTTGTTTCCTCAGTGCCTGGTACATAGTAAGTGGTTAATAAATGCTATCTAACAGTTTGATAGGCAAAATATATAGATTGTCAGTCAATTAGAATCTAAATGTATATATGTTTATAACTATCCATCTCTCTATATATTATTTTAGTGTCCAAGACATATATTCATAGTCAAGAATTGAATAGTAAGAAGACATTGAACCACAATTTCTACAGGAAATTACACTACCTGTAACAAGGGTCCATCTTTTAGTTTCAATGTTCTGCCAATGCAATTATGTAGCTGGAGATCTAAATATAGATTGAGAGGCATTTGTTGATAATGATATAGATAATTTGTTTATATGTAAATGTAGATAGATAGATAGATGAAGTAACTGATTTTCCTTAACTCTTTCTTCTCCATCCTCTAAGTAATAGACAGTTTTGTCAATTCAACCTTCATATTTCTCAATCCATTCAATCCATTCCCTTAATTTTAGTCATGCAATCTCTTCCCCTTTTTGGTATTTTAGTTACCTAAACTATTGAAATAATCTCCTAATTTCTCTCCCAGTTTCCACGCTTCTTCAACCTTTCTTCTGTAGGACTGCCACATTAATATTGTAAATATAGATATCTGGCATCTGATGTGATTCTGCCTCAAAATTTTTACTGACTCACCATCTAGGATAATATATATATTTTAAGCCTGACATTTTCATCCCTTCGTGTCTATTCAAGCTCTCAACATCTATTTCAAACTTATTTGAGATTAATCATTTTCACTATTCTATTTCTCTTTCAAACTTCTAGTGGTTCTTGAATTTGACACATTATGTCCCAGCTCTTTGCTTTTTGCTCAGGCTGTTTCTTTTACCTGGAATACATTTCCTTTTGACCTTTAACCCTGACTCCCACCAACACAAACAAGCAGACACATATTTTAATTTTTTGCACAACTTTTCTCAAATGGACTTTCTCATGTGGATATTCTCTTCAGCAGCCCAGTTATGAGGACTGTCTTTCTCCTGAAATGACTTCATCTTTCCTTATTTACTTAGATGCTGTATTCTACATGTATACGGTTAAATTCCTCGATTGCAGAGACTATCTTGTTTGTGCATGTTAAACCCTGCGATCTAGGACATCTCCTTGCAGGAGATAGGTGCTGCATAACGCTAGGCAGTGCAAAATATTGAGTGTGTTGGACTTTCAGTTAAGAGGAAGCCCTGAGTTTGAATCCTGAATCAATATTTTATAGGCTATGTGACCCTGGACAAATCATTTAATCTCTCTGTTAGATTCTTCATTTATAAAATGGGACTTGCCTTACAGTGTTGATGCGAGGATGAAATGAGATATTATAACTTGTGGAAAACACTTTGCTAATCTTAAAGTGCTATATAAAAGATAACTAATTATAATTAGATTTATCAGTATTAAATTTGTATTAAATATTTTTATTTGGATAGAGATTCCTTTATCCACAATTATGTTTCTAAAAGAGAGAATGGGGAGATGGGGTTTAATAAATTCATGAAAACAGTTTTTCTTTTATCTTAAAATACTCTCTAGAGATTCATACTGGAATTAGATCTGTTACATCACAGACATCTACACAACCCTGAGTTGAGATTAGGGAAGACTGAAAACTTCACAGTGATTAGGCCATACATGGCCTAAATCCTTTGCTTCTGGGACTAAGAAACATGCTTCTGTACTTTGGATAATAACTTATTTGAAATTATGCCTATGGTAGTAAAGAGCATGAATTAATGTCTGTTGTTTCAATACTTGAAACTTCTTCCCTACAACTTTTCAAGTGAGATCAGAAAGAGGAAAGCTGCAGTTGTGTGATTTTCCAGCAGAGTCTGCTCTTCCACATCCTCCAAAAATAGCTGAGGTCTAAGGGTGATGCAGAAGTGTAGTTATAGAAACCAGATGCTTGATGAGGGATCTCTGACCTTGCCAGAGAAAATGAATGGATGAATGAATGAATGAAACATTGAGTGCTTACTGTGTGCAAAATAATGTTCTAGGTGATGGGGATATAGATAAAATATTAAGATCATCTTAGGTCTTGCTCTCAAAGAGCTCACATTCTAATGGAGGACATGGCACCTATAAAAGGTTTTAGCTGCAAGTCAGATGATCTGCAGAGGGGACAGCTAGAAAGGTAGTATGATGCAGTAGAAAGAGCATCTGCCTTAAAATCAGAAAGCATAAACTTATAATCTCAACCTATTAGTAACTGATTCTAATTTTCCTCATCTATTAGATGAGAATAAACATGCCTGCACTGACTAGCTCTCAGACAGTATTGGAAGGATCACATGAGGCTGTGAATGCCATTCCCAAAATCATCACAATGCAAAAAAAATGGAAGACATGATTTTTAATAACATTTATCATTCTAATTTAGAAAGTAATAGCAATGGAACTCGAAAGTAGATTGCAGTGGGAATGAGATATTCTGGATATATGAAAATATATTTGATAATTTGATATAACAGAGAATAGTGCAAATGAACAAAAGATAGGAATACTAATATGAACCTTTAGGTTGCTTTATTATGTGGGCATGTAAATATATGTGTATATAAATTGTGCATATATAGAAATACATACATGCACATATATATTCAAACATGTATATGTATGTGTGTATACCTTATCTCAGCCTTTTTTTCCAGCTGTCCTTCCTCAGGAAACGACAAAAAACTAATTTTAAGTGTGATGCTATTTAACTGCTTCAGGGAAACCCATTAAATCATTGCTACTATTGAATATTGAAGCAGAGAAAGGCTTTCTGAAGAAGACTGGGTTTGAGCTGCCTGGAATGAAGCTAGAAGATAAGAGAGATATGAAGGTAGAAACAAGATTTGATACCATATTGACTCTGAAATCTGCTCTCTTAGTGAATGTCCATCTAGAACACGATGTGGGTGGCCCCTGCTATATGTCATTTTACTACCTCTTTTCCAGTCCTCCAGTTCTGGAACCATGAAACAGGGTCAAGTCAAGTCTGCCATTGACTCTGGATAAAATCTGTCTTTCTAGTGCTTTATGTTCCCATTTCTCAGTCCTGTAACTTTGAGGTCCAAAGTATCCATATTTGGTCACCCTCCCTATGTAAGTTGTTCAGAATGTAAGTTCAGAAAGGCTTTCTGAAAAAGGCTGGATTTTAGCTGTTTTGATTGAAGCTAGAAGATATTAAAGATGTTGTGAAAGTAGAAATCAGATTTGATAAGTTACTGACTCTGAGGAGTAAGTGTGAGTGAGGAATTGAGAATGATAACATGGATGAAAATCTATGTGATTGGGAGGATGGTGGAACTTTTAAGAGAAATGGGAAAATTAAGAAACGTAATGGGATTTTGGGGAGGGGAGACAGAAAGAGGAGAAGGGAAGATAATGAATTATATTATGGATATGATGAATTTAAGATGCCTGTGAGATTCAAGATATTCAAGAGGTAGTTAGACATGTAGTAACTAAGGTGAGGGACTAAGACTGGATATATACATCCAAGAATAAGAAATGATTTTTGAAATCACTTAAGATGATAATATGACCAAGTAAGATAATATAACATGAAAAGTGGAATAGGAAAAGAACAGAGCCTGGAAAGGCACTTAAAGTCAATTATCTCTTCTAATGACGAACTCACTACCTCATGAAGCACATCATCTCATTTTATTGTTCCTAATAAATTGAACTGCATTATCAGTGTTATAATTACTTAAGGTATTCTAATAAATAACATTGTAATATTTTGCAATAATAATAGGTTTCATTCACATATATAACCATTAAAATCAATTCACTTAAGAATACATATATGTATATATAACTATGTAAATAATGAGAGAGAGAGAGATCAAGATACCAAGATACCAAGATTGTGGCACATATATTTGAGTATATTTGAGTTTATCAAGAAAAAAGAACACATTACTGATATATAAATATATTGATATATAAATAAGGAATAAGAGAATCAAAATCTCAAAGACTTGTCATGTAACTCCATTCCTAACCTGGTACTCGATAATATACTATGATGACAATAATCATTTCTAGAACAATATTGCAGAAATAAGACCTTATGCTTGAAAATGCTTAACAACCAGCTTTCAGGAAAAATGTGCCCATAACAGAGAAAGAAAAACAGTAAACCAAGCACTGATTTGTAACATTTGCAGGTTTCCAAAGCATACACCTCAAAACTGAAAGTTTAACAATCCACTCTTCTTTTTTTAAACCCTTAACTTCTGAGTATTGGCTCCTTGGTGGAAGAGTGGTAAGGGTGGGCAATGGGAGTCAAGTGACTTGCCCAGGGTCACACAGCTGGGAAGTGTCTGAAGCCGGATTTGAACCTAGGACCTCCTGTCTCTAGGCTGAGTCTCAATCCACTGAGCTACCCAGCTGCCCCAATAATCAACTCTTACAAGTTGTTTTGCACTAAATCCAGCAGCTCCACACTTTCAATTTTCAGTGAAATATACTTGTGATGTCAAATTTACTTCCATTTGCTAGGATGTCTAGTACATCTTGCCTGGTAGTCATATTATGAGCATTTATGTATTAAGATTTTGAATGAGTAGATATATTTACTGACTTTTTTTCCTTAGAGTTTATCTTTGAAGTGTATAAAATTTAGTATGTAGAAGGAGGAGAGAATGAGACCTGAATGACTGTGGGTGGACTATTGGTCCACCTGTAAAAAGTACTTAAGAAAGAATAAGAATGACCTGAGAATTATGAAGGAAGAGATACTATTTAACTAAATTCTGTATAATGGGTAGCTTATTATTCCCATATAGAAAATCAGAGCATTTAAAGAATTTGCCTATTTTCAGAAGAGTCAAACCCAGAAACTGAGCATTTCTCCCAACTAAAATCCAATCAATTATATTTATTATAAATATTTTGTATATTTATACATAGATATAGATTTATTAATTTTATTCAATTCTGTTATAATTATTTTATTTATAAAGATATACTTTATGTGTATACATTTACATTTATTTACTTTAAATATACCTTTTGTATAATTATCATAAGTATTTATTAAGAACCTACATTGTACAAAGCATTGCTTTAGACCCAATGGTTATAATATCAAAATTGAAAAACAATTCTTACTCTCAAGGAGCTTAGATTTGACTTGGGCACATTAATAACCAGCAATCATTGCACTGAACAAGGTTACTTTTGTTTACATCCAACAATAGGTAATTAAGAAATTGAATTTCTATTTCTTATTCATAATAAATCATACCTTTAGAGACTATGAATGACTAGTCATCATGGAAAATTATAAAACGTGGATGATTTTTTTGAAACTTAAATGGGCTCCCATTGTTTGTCAATATATTTTCTGGCAAAGCTATACATTTTACAAAGCTTTTCACATATTAGCTTACTTGATTGTCAAAACAACCCTGTTTAGGTTGTATAGGCATTATTAATACCATTTCTTAGATAACAAAATGACAGCTCAGGAAGAAATCAGAGCTAAGAGAAGAACTCAGGTCTCCTGAATCCTAATCCAGTGGTCTTTTTGTTAGATTCTCTTATTTCAAAATTCTTATTTATATTGAGCTGAAATCTATCTTACTCTCCCATCTCTGGACCTCTGCATGGGCTGTCCCCTATGCCTAGTACCCTCAGGATGCCACATCTCACAGGACCCCTCTCTTCTCTTATGATATATATTCTGCATGAAGCCTTTCCTGATGCCTATCTTTGCCTTGATTTGTATACATTAGTGAAATATCTATCTATCTATCTTTATATGTGCTGTATAGATTTATTTATGTGATGCCATTTCCCCCATTCAAATGTCAGCTACCATGAGTATGGACTGTTTAAGACTTTCTGTTTATATATGCACAGTGCTTGGTACATAGTAGGTGCTTATGTAGCTGATTAAATGAATTACCTTTCTTTACTGATAATTGTGCCCTCTGGAGTTACTCAGAACTAGTTTGACCCATCTTCAACAGGTACATCATATACATTCAAAAATTATTAACTGGTTGGTCAAAGTCCAGTAAGTCACATGTTTTCAGAGTGAGGCAGAAAAAAAACAAAACAAAAAACAAACTTTGAAAATCCAGAAGAGCTAAATTTGACTACAGGAACTTGTACTTACTGTTTGCCAATGAGAAAAGTAACCTACCTCTCTGGGTCTACATTTCTTCTACAACGAAATGGACCATAAGATTGTTGGTATAATGCAAGAAGGGACCTTAGAAAACTCATTGGGCTCATGCCTTCCTTTTGCTGATGAAATAACTGAGTCTCAGTGATGTGAACTTATGACATTTGTACTGCATGCCACATTTTGACCTGGTGAGTACAATTCTTTCTAAACTTTGAAATATTAGAGGAAGGCAGGATGATACAAATTCTTGATCCAGCTTGAATGCCTTGGTCAGTTTTGGTGGTACTTTTGTAAAATTCACAATTCTCATCTTTCACCTTTCTCTCCTCACTCCCCCTTTTATAATAATCCCAGAACATCTTTTAATTAAGTTCCCGAAATGAACAATAGATTAGTCATAAAAATGAGTAAAGATGATTTATGCTTCTTTATAGCTACTTTTTAAACAGCAATTAGTAGTTTTCCCTCAAAAGACTACATGTACATTCTTTCATCTACTCCTTCCTAATAACACCAAACATATTGAGAACATTCAATCTGTGAAAATGAAAAAGGAAAAGATTGTTTTATCTCATATCCTCTCATTTTTACTTCTTAAAATAAGCAGATATCTATTTCAGGCATCATAATGATATTAGGTATATTCAGTAATAATAATGAAGAGTATTACATATTACATTTAGACCTGGCTTTGAAACAAGAGAACTTACATTCATATTTAATTTCTGCTGCTGAAAAACATTGATTAAAGGTAACAAAAGACCTAAGACCACCAAATCTAATCTTTTCATTTAACAAATGAAAAAGAAAATTGAAAGCTAGATAGTAGAGAGTTGACTTGCTCAAGGTCACACAGGTGCCAAGAAATAGAGCTGGGATGTGAACCTTGCCCCCAAATTCAGTTTTCTTGGCATTATATTATGTTGCCCACTTGACTGACCTTGAGCAAGTCAATTCTCCATCATGGACCTCAACTCGTTCTACCAAAATGAATGGTTTAGACTAAATAAACTCCAATATTTTCTCTAGTTCTAGACACTTGGACTCCAAACCCAGTGTTCTGTCAATAGACTCTTTACCAAAAGCAATTTAATGTAAATTAATCCCCCAGTGGATCAGAAACATCACCAACTCTTGTTTGAATCTATTAAATCCCCATCATCTCTTTTATAGTGAGCAGGGTAAAACTCTCAGGTTCTTGTGCATCTGAAATGACAATTTGAGGAACTTCCAGAAAGTTAATATGATCACGAAGAATCTAGTGACCACAACTTGAGAAAACCACTAAAAGAAACTGAGAATTTTTAACTTGAAGAGAAAGTTTATGATGGTTGTGATTCTTACTTTCACTTCCTTTCTCAAAAAAAGGAATTACATTCAGTTTACTAAGATCTTACTGTGTAGAACTAGGAGATAGTTAATATTTTAAAATTTTAGTGGATGGTAGAAGGGTAAAAGTATAAATATGGATATATGGAAAAGAAAAAAGCATGCAGTTTTTTCCCATTAGTCCTATGATTTCTCTGACATGAGGAACTCCCAATAAAGAAACTTTCTACCAAAATAGACTGGTATTATCTTTCAATTTATAGTCTTTTGTATTTTTCCAACTAATAAACATTTATTTTCTATCTATTCTCTTGCCTTCATCTCCTAAAAACTGTGTGACCTGGTCCAAGTTATTTAACATCTCAGTATTCTAGGGAACTTATAGTCTTAAAGAATTATATAAAACACTGAAAATTTAAATGACTTGTCCAGGGTCACATAACTAGTTTGTGTTAAAGTATGGCTGTGGATCCAGGACTTTCTATTTCTGGGAATTTATAGCTCTCTCTCAATCATAGTATGATCCCTTCATCAGAACTCTCCAAATGTAGAATGATTGGATTCAGGAGATGCTGTAATTTCTATTAAGTGGAGGTATCCAGAAGCTGAGAATAGAACAAGCAGGGTTTCGTCAGCACAGATCGTGCACCGACCATATTGTCACCCTAAGAATCATCATCGAACAGTCCATCGAGTGGCAGTCCCCCCTCTATATGACTTTCGTGGATTTCGAGAAGGCATTTGACAGCATAGACAGGAACATCATCTGGAGATTGATGCAGAATTACGGGATTCCCCTGAAGCTCATCAACATCATCCAGCGGTTATACGAAGACTTTACCTGCCAGGTCATCCATAATGGGAAACTGACGGCTCCCTTCACAGTGAAGACCAGAGTGAAGCAAGGCTGCATGCTTTCGCCCCTTATCTTCTTGATGGTCATAGATTGGATCATGAGAAGAACTACCAAGGACAGCAATGCGGGCATCCAATGGACTCACACCAAACAGCTTGAGGACCTTGACTTCGCGGATGACATCTGTCTCCTTTCTCACAAGCAGCAGGATGCGCAAGCCAAACTTGCACGTCTCTCTGAAGAAGCGGAGAAGACAGGTCTGAAGATCAACAAGAAGAAGACCAGGTGATCACAGTCAACAGCAGACAGGACCTGCTAATCCAACTACAGGGAGAAAACATCAAGGAGACGGACCACTTCACCTATTTGGGTAGCATAGTCAGTAAGGACGGCGGAGCAGATGAGGACATCAGAAACCGAATCAACAAAGCCAGACAGGCATTTAACACCGTGCGGTCGGTCTGGACCTCCAAAGCACTGTCCCTCGTCACTAAGCTCCGAATCTTCAATAGCAACGTAAAGGCCGTCCTCCTATATGGATCAGAGAGCTGGAGAGTGACGAGTGCTAACACCAATAAACTCCAGGTCTTTGTTAATAGATGTCTACGCTACATCTTGAACATCAGATAGCCGGAAAAGATCTCCAATGCTAGTCTCTGGGAAAGAACATTCCAGTATCCCATTAGTCAGGACATAAAGAAACGTAAGTGGAGATGCATAGGACATACGCTACGAAAACCGGAAGACAACGTAGCCAGACAAGCATTGTGCTGGAACCCTTCAGGGAGGAGGAAAGTCGGAAGACCAAAACAGACCTGGCGAAGTTCTGCCGAAAATGAAACAAAAACAGTCGGAATGACATGGGCCCAGCTGGGGGAAGTTGCCCAGAACAGAGTCCGCTGGCATGAGATGGTTGTGGCCCCATGCTCCTAAGGAGTCAACAGGAATAATAATAATAATAATAATAATAAATCCAGAAGGAGGCTACATTACAGATAGGAAAGGGAATCTTCTAAAGGAAGAAGAGAATATTGGAAAGAGACAAAGTGCCAAGATGACTTTTAGGGTCATTTCCGACTTAGATTCTGTAAGATTAAAAATTAATATCCAAAATACTCCAAGTATTATTTTTGATAAAATGTAATAATAACTTGAAGCAAAGAAAAAATAGCCTCAGTAAAAAAAAGAAGCTTCCCAGATTGCACACCTGGAGAGAGCCCAAAGCTGTCAGAACAGAGAGCCCCTCCTAAGGGTAGGGTTTCCAGCAAATTTATTTTCTAAAACATGAGGACACCAAGAGAGGACATAACTTAAAGGGATGCTGGGTAATGTAATTCAGGTGTATCAAATTTCTATTTACGCAATTCTGAGATTCTAAAAAATATAATAGGCAATGATAAGTCATTAGATTTACATAAGTCTATTTGTATCAACAGAAAAAGAGAAAATCCTATAGGCTAAATGTAACAGATAGCTGTTGTTTTCTCTGAATAGCAACTTGAGTGCTATCAGTCAGCAGAAAAATATTCATAAAGTACCTTCAATGCAATATTCAAATGGCATGAAGAAGGTGAAAACTCTAGACAAATTATATCTTAACCTTCCAACCTCCTGATTATGTTCCATGCCACCAGGAAGCCCAATGGAAAAAATCAGGTTTAAAAACAAATTATTTATCTTCTAGGCATCAGAGTAGGATCACTAAATTGCTTGGAAGAAAGCCTTGTCTGATTTCTCTGTATTTAAAAATGGAAATAATAAAAGCCCCAATTCTAGGATTTTTCACTAAAATCCCTGATTAATGTCAGAAAAATAACCACAAGACCTTGCTTAGGGCATTTGTTAGATGGGATTCTAGCACTAGAGTTGTAAACATTGTTTCAATCTGTCTCAGAAATAATAAAAACAAAAGATTGGGTTAGGTACTGTAAGGCAAACACTGAGATGGAAAGTGGACATGGATATGCTGGGTAGGAGGGTTGTTAGTTGTGTTTGTGCAAGTTGGCCCTTTGGAATACCAATAGCAACACAGCCTGTAGCTTTTGTTTCATTTTTTTTGACAGTAATTGGCCACCAGGCTTCCAAGTTATGTCCTGCTCTTCCCACTATCATTCCTCTGCCACAAGGAATTTGAAAGTTCTGCCTCCCAAGTGATTGATTAAAACACAGACTGTGAATCTATTTAGTAGTATGTGACAGTGAGTCATATTTGCTCTTAGACCTAGTCACTAAAATGGCTTGTGTCTGCTGCTTTAGTTTTTGTTGTTTTCTGGAAGCAGTGTGTAAGGCACTGCTGGGCAAGTCAGGTGTTATGCTTTCAACTGGCATTGGTTCACTGTTTTATTTAGCAACTATGATTTTACGACTTGTGATCTTTTCCCATATGGCAAAAACATCCACATTAGTAAGAAAAGATTGGATGTGACTAAAATAATGTCATTGCTTATTTGTTTGGAACCAGGATAACAGGAACTGCTGCCATCTTCTCTTTGAATCCTTTTCTCAAATTATTCTCTGAGCATGCTGTGTTCCAGTAAAATCAAATTAGGCATTGTATACCAAACTATCAGTCCTTATTCCATTGCTCATGATATTCTCTATCTCCGTCCTTTATTCACTTTATTGCTTGTTAGCTTTCTCCTAGTCATTTAAAGTCTACCTTGAAAGCTGCCATCTTCTTTGAAGACTTGCATTCCTCACTCTGATGATGTTATCATCATATGGCTTACCTTTATAATCCTACTTGTTGTTTTGTTTAAGCCTCTTTAATGCACACTCATCATGTATCTATTATATTGTAATTACCCTACCAGGTGGAAAGCTACCTTAGAGGTAGGGACCATTTTTATTTATCCTATATTAACAGTTGAATAGTAATGGAATGAAATTCAAAAAGTTTGGACTAGAAGATAAGTAAGCTTTAACTTCCTATAGAGGCCATAAAATAAAATCATAGAACAGTGGTTCCCAAACTTTTATTTTATGTTCTTCATGTTGTCTCTAACCCCAGCCTCTCTGATGGGAGGACTCAAAGCTCAATTAGTACAGAGGAAAGTCTTCTGGATGCCAAGAGCAACCAAGTGGCACTCAAGAATGGCTACATATTTCATGTACACTTCCCCACATGAGTCTGCCTAGCTAATTTCATTACTTCATCAACTAAGATTTCATGTTTACAGATGAAACAAGGAGGTAGTCCTCACTAAGCCAGTTTTTATATCCATAAAAGGAAGGGAGACCCCACCCAGCACCATATCTGGGAGAAAAAAGTTTCATTTTCAGCCATACAATAAAAAATATTTCAGGAATTCTGAAAATTATTTTATGGAAAATATCCCAATTCAACATTATTTTTCTGTAGTTTGTTTTTATAATCCCATGAGCACAGTGCCTGATACAAAGTAGGTAAATAATAAATGGGGGGGTGTCACCTCCCTTTCATATATCTCTCAGCACTGAAAAAATACTCTTGTCACAATTTATTCTTAATAAATATTTGCTATTGGATAAATTCAGAACAAAGAAATGTGCTATTTACAGTGAAGAGGACAGCATTCATGTGGCTCAAATTCTGGCTTAGTAGGTTTTTAGATGTTTCTTATTTGAGCCTCTGTTTTTACACAAACAAAATAGGGATAATTTATAAAACATGTTACAAACCAGAAAGTATGAAATAAAGGTTACTATTATGGTCTTTCTTATCTTATACCTCCAAATATAAACCATTTCTCTTTCTAAATCTGACTTACATACATGGGATAATGATAAAATGATGAAAATTCCCATTTCTACAGACAGTCTAAATCTTACCAGTTGCTTTCCTCATAATAATCTGGTGAAGGAAATAATGTGAGTATTAGGAAACTATGCTTCAGAGATGTCCTACATCCCCTAATCATGAGTCGATTACTTAGTTGAAGAATTTTAGAATGAGAAAATGATAGTTAAAATGAAAAAGATAGAATAATGATAAGAAAAAATTATAATTTACTTGGATAGTAACAAATGTAAAAACAAGAAGATGAATAGAGTGTAATATTTTATTATTTTATTTTATTATTTTTATTTTATTATTCCATGTAAATGAAATGTATGTGGGTGGATGTTGTGAAGGGGGATGCAAAGAGATGGATGAATAGAGATTGTGAAAGAAAAAGGGAGAGGAAGGAAGAGAGAATGAATGGATGTGGTGTAGAGGATGTGAATCTAGACTGAGTTAGTTAGGAAAATAGGTTTGAGTATTTCCTTCTACCATCAATGTGGTCCTGGGTAATTCATTTAAACTCCCACTGTCCCTGGCAATTCTTTAAGACAAGATGCAGAATAATTGCTGATTTGCATTACAATAAGGGTCTTCCTTACTGTGAATTGCTTTTATCAATTAAATAATAGGTCTACATCAAAAATTAATTTTTTGTAGGGAGAAATAAATATGTATTGATGATTATATATAAAATGAGTAGATACATAAATTCTGTTTACACATCTGCATGTGAACATACATGTGCATATTCATAATTACTTTCCATAAATTTAAAAGATACCTAAGTTTGGGCCAGAAGTAATGACTAGGTTTTCGACATTTTCAGAGGTGGTCTATTTTCAAGTAATCAAACAATTACATGATGTATAAAGCTTGATTTATATGTTTAAAAATATATTTTAGTCCTTGGATTTAACCACAAAGCTATGCTATTGTGCTATTGACAACTAAGTGACATTCACAAACTTATCATTAGTAGTCCCCTTCTCCTTAGCTTTTTCAATAATAAATTAGATGTATAAAATCCTCTGTGGTTCAGGCCACAATTTCCTTGCAACAATTATGGAGAGGTAGGTACTACAGATATAAATATCCAATTTTAAAATGGGGAAACTAACAGGCCAAGACATTCAGTGATACTCATGGTCTTGTAGTTATCAATTAAGTGAGATAAAATACAAATAAATAGAAGTCTTTTATTTGTTATTGTGCTAGAATTGTATTAGAGGACCTGAGTTCAAATCCTTGCTCTGAATGGAAGTCTGGAGACTGTATCAAAACACTACTCATGAAGCTATATTTAAAGAAGGAACAGAAATTCAGTCAAATCTTCATTTCCCACCATATACACTGCTTGGATTCAACTCCATCATGATCATGCTTCCATTTGGATAATTTTGTTACTGGGAAATTTGTCACCATGAATAGCACATTAGCTTTGGCACTCACAACTCAGTGAATTCTCATTTGCTTCTGCCCCTCTGATTGCCAAAGTGAAAGGCAAAATAAAAACATTCACTTAAACATACTTAATAGTCTACAATCCCTCATTTCCCAGTATCTACAATGTTTTACCTTCCTCCTTTCCTTCTTCTTGTTTTTTTAAATTTGTTTTTGAATGTTATATTTTCTTTTTCTTTTAACTGGTAAGCTTCTTGAAGGTAGGATCTATTTTCTTTTTCTTAATTGTATCCCCATAGCACAACACAGTGTCTGAAACATAGTAGGTACTTAAAGAAAAGTTTACCAAATTTTATCTTATTACTCTGCAACTTACTTTATTAAACCTCAATGAGCTCCAGTTTCTTTATATATAAAAATGAAAAAATTGGACTGGATGAACTAGTTTTAAGGTCCCTATACGACTTTAATAAAAGTATCTTTCATCCTATAACTCCAGTCCCTGCACAATTCCCACTGCCTTTTCCTTGTATGGAACTCAAACACTATCTAATTATCTCCATTGACAAGCATGGCTGAAAAAAATATACTCATCGTGTCAGGCTGAAGTGACTTTAGGAAAGATATATGGTCAAAGTTTTTCTATAGGAGAGAATTAGATCTCAATATTATTTTCATGGGTTGTAAACTGTAACATATAAAAAAGGATTAAAATTTAGGTTGATATTTGCATAGTAGTAACATTCATTATGATCAGCTCATCTCCCTAAATTCTCCCATTTTCTGTACTTTTCTAATTCTATTGAACATTTTGGCTATTCTTCTGGAATTGGAATCATCTTTGGTTCTTTATTCTTCCTTCCCACCACCATTTCCCACATCCTATAATTGGAAAAGCTTTGCCTATTCTCCCTCCAAGGCATTTCTGACATACATATCCTTAGCCCTATTCACTCAGCCTACACATAAGTTCAAGTCACTGTCACTGCATTTGAACGATCCAACAGCCTCATGATTGGTTTTCCTGTCTCTAGTTTCTCCTCTCTCCAAGCCATCACCTAAAGAAGTACCAAAGCGAGATGACTAAATCACAGACTCAACTCTCCAGCTCACTGGGCATCCTTGTTACCTCTAAAATAAAATTCAATCCTCTGTTATTTATAGCCTTCACAATGCAGCTCTAGGCTACCTTTCAGATTCATGACACATTAAACTTTATCACATATTCTACTACAGTTTATCCACCCACATCACTAACACAGGATATTCTATCCCCCATCTCCATGCCTTTGCATGGGCTGTTCCTCATGCCTGGAATACATTCTCTTTATGATTTACAATCTTTAGCTCCCTGAAAATTAACCTAAAGGGCCAAATCTAAAACTAGACATTCCTTTAAACTTAGCCCAGTGCCTAGCATATAGTAGGTGTTTAATAAATGCTTCCCTATACCCTAGCTGGTAGTCATTTCTTTTATCAAAATGATATTATATTCATTTGTATATATATATGCATATATATATGTGTGTCTGTGTGTGTGTGTCTGTGTGTGTTTTTATATAATTGAATATGTACATATTGTTTCCTCTGATAGAATGTAAGCTTTTTGAGGGCAGGGACCATTTCATTTTTCATACTGGACCCTCAAGTCTTAGTACAATGAAAGGAATGAAATAATAACTTAATAAATGCTTATTGAAGGACAGGTGAGTGGCACAGTGGACAGAGGATTAGGCCTGGAGTCAAGAGCACCAGATTAAAATTTGGCTTCAGCCACTTCTGACTGTGTCCCCTGGCAAGTCACTTAACCCTGTTTTCCTAGTGCCTGCCATTTTGTCTTAGTGTTGTTACTTGGACAAATGGTATAGATTTAAACAAAAAGCCAATAATTAAAATGCTTAATAGTTTTATGTTTTATATTTATATATATTTATGCTTTATATTCTACATGCATTAAATGACAAGTCTGTATAAAACATATATACATACATATGTTAAAAATTATGGAAACAAAGAAAAGGCAGGAAGGGAAAGGAAAGGGGAAAAGGAAAAGAAGAAAATGGAAAAGGGAAAGAAGAAGGAAGGGAAGAAGAATCAAGAGGCTGAAGGAAATAACTAATCATTAAAAGAATTAAAAGAATATTATGTGTCAGAAGCCAACTAAAGATACTATAGCTACCAAAGGGTTATAAAAAGCTAGAAAGAGTTCAAGGAAAGTGAAAACTATAGAAGTATTACTG
This sequence comes from Gracilinanus agilis, assembly GCF_016433145.1. Classification (NCBI taxonomy): domain Eukaryota; kingdom Metazoa; phylum Chordata; class Mammalia; order Didelphimorphia; family Didelphidae; genus Gracilinanus; species Gracilinanus agilis. The sequence goes on from NC_058132.1 coordinate 106,045,314, forward strand.
ATCCCAGAGTCAAAAGACTACAAGCACAAATCATATATCTGCCTATTACTAGTCAATTAATATTAGGGAGATCATTTTATCATTATCTACCACAGCATCCTACTCTTTACAATAAGTGAATTAAATGACTTGAGAGTCTGTAATAAGATAAGTTATTTATCACCTCTGAGAGAACAGTACTGATCTTATTTGATTCTGACTTTGATGAGTCAAATGGCATTTCAGAACCTCACTTAATCATTTTCAGTTGTGTCTGACTTTTTGTGATACCTTTTGGAGGGTTTGCCATTTCCAGCTAATTTTACAGAGGATGAAACTGAGACAAACAGGGTTAAATGACTTGCCCAGGGTCACACAGCTAGTAAGTATCTGAGGTAGTATTCAAATTCAGGTCTTCTAGACTCTAAATCTGACACTATATCCATTGTACCACCTAGCTACCCTACTTCAGAACCTATTAATCAGTGTTTCCTTCCCTTTCCCCTCCATATGGCTATACATTTGTTTGTGTATTTATTATTATTAGCACTGGCTATCACTATACTATTCAATTAGCTGAATTCTCTTTAGAGGGGACTCTAAGTTAGTAACACTTTATAAGAATTAAGGTGCTACAAAATCAGAGCTATTATTACAATAAGCCAAGTTTAATTATAAAGATTATGTTCATAATTTAATGGGTATCCATTTCCATAGATGACACTTGGAACTGCTATTTAAGCAAGTAATGATATATAATTTAAGACAAACTTTCCAGTTTTAACTTCTCCTTGAGTTAAGTGAATTTTGCCATTAACAGCATATGTTAAAAATATCTCCTCAATTTGCTGAGCAGAAGACCTGCTCTCAAAGACTCTTCACTCCCCCAAATTTCTTGCTCTTTCCAGTCTTGAGAACTGAATCTTATTCTTTTACTAGTCTGGTTCAGTGTGGCTTTTCATTATTTTCCTTTTCTACCCCATAGTAATGCACCTAAAATAACTCAAAATTTCATTACCATGTGTACCAATCTTCTTTCTCATTTGAAGATACTTCATCTCCTTTTCCTTATGTTCTACTGCATTTTCTAATATAGATTCAAAAAATCATCTTTTGGATATACACTGTGCCATCCACATCTCTCTTAAGCTGTGTGGCCCTGAAATGACCTATGAGATCCAGATGTGATCTGGGTACTAGAGAGTACAATGGGATTATAACTGCTTATTTAAAGATAGACCCCCATAATTGGATCAATGCAGTCTAAACTTCTTTTGTTTTGTAGTTTATTTTTCTTATAACTGTTTATTTTGGTTGAACTTGTCTTTCTTTCCATCATAACCTTTAAGATCATTCATTTTATTACCTCTTAATAGCTTTTTTTCATAATGCTTCCTTCTATAAACTCAGTCCACAAGCCAAAGAGGAATCTTTCTACCCCAATCATAGCCTGTGATTTCCCTCCTCCATGTATTGGCCTTTTCCTGCTGTATTGCAAATTATTTTAAACAGAAATCCAATGGTGCCTCTTTTATGTTGTGTTCTCTACTCCCCACATTTGTTGACATTTCCCTCTAGAATTCAAAAAGCATTTTGTTTTCTCTTTTTCTTTCTACATACTCATGCATCACTCTAGGTCATAATTATCTACCATTGTAACATATCCCCTCTTAGGCAATAAGTTCCATGAAAGTAATGACTGTCTTTACTAACCTTTGGCTCATCCTCTACCTAGGACAGACCTCTAGCTCTGCAAACTAAATATGCATTTCATAGATGTTTACTTCTTAATGTTAAGTCACATTATTGATGTGAATTAAACATAAATTAATTATCCATTATCAAACAGTTAAAAGTAGCAGGCCTAGGATCTAGAACCCTCTTGTGGCTCCAAATGTAGGAAAGATTTTACTATACCACCACACTCATTTAATTCAAATCTGGCACCCTTAGAAAACAGCACTATAGACTTCCTGGAGTCAATATAGTAGAATTCAAGTCTTAGGCCTGGCATTTCCTAACTGTGGAATCTGGCAGACGACATTTAAACTCTCTGAGTCTCATTTTGCTTCTCTGCACAAGGGGAATATTAATCTTATGAGTCTCACAGGGTTGTTGTGATGAATTCTTTACATAAATGAGAGTTAATATCATTATTAGTTGGATGCTTAGAGATGTAGAATTACTTCACTAAAATCATATATATTGCCAGTTGATAACAAATCTATGACCTTTCTTCCTAACTGAAGTTACTTCTTTCCTATGTGTCCATAATAATGTTCACAATTATTTCAGAATAGACATGGTCCAAACTGATTAATATTAATAGGTGTTCCTTGTTTATGGGATGATGGAGTAGAAAGAGAGTTGGCATTTGAATCAGATTTATTTCCACTTTATTTCCAGGTCCAGGTTGCCACCTATTCATCACCTTGGGAAATTCTTTCATTCTTTTGAATCAGAGTTTATTCATCTTTAAAAAAAGGCAAAATAATATTTAGCTACCCTTCAGCTTGTTTGTAATGAAAATAATTTGTGGGGATTTATTTGCGACTATAAAGTATGCATAAAATATAATCTGTTCTACATATGTATATAGATTGATCCTTTGAAGTGTGAAAGAAATCAAAGGAACTGGGTTCAAATTTAGATTCAGGGGGTTTGACTTTGCTTTGTTTTGCCACTTCGTCTCTCCCCATCCCCAGTCATCACTGTCAGTTCCTATTCTTGTCACAGACATTATCTTACCCATCAGACTTCTGTCAATATCTTTTCTTTGCCTGTGATCTGGTGTGGTGGATGGTATGCTGAAAAGGTTCCTGAACTTGAGAGTCAGGATTTCTAGTCCCAGCCCTGCTCCTGACTCACTACCTGACCTCTGGTAAAGTTCACCAAGATTTTAGTTTCCTTCTCTGAAAAATAGAGAGCTTGGACTAGATGACCTCTAAGGTCCCTTTCAATTCTCAAACTTGATGATTCATAAATCCTTTTCTGGCTCTTAAGGCTTTTTGCTGAACTGATTATGTATTGCCTAGCTGTAGTTCTAAAATGGGAATCAGTGACCTCTTTACTGCTGAAGACCATCAGCAGGGCCAAGTAATATGGATGGATGCTAATGACAGATAAGGTACTGGGAGGAAAGAATATGTAAGGCTTCATAAGAGAAAAGGAAGAAAGGAGAGAGAAAGAAAAAGGGAAAGACAGACATGGAGGAGAGTATCAGAGTGCTACTCAAAATTTCCTCAAACGACACTCGGTGATAGTCAGTGTTTTATGCTGAAAAGAATGATGGACTTTGAATTTGACATCTCTGAGCTTGGATCTATGTTCCAATACTTCCAAGTTTCTTGTTACAAGCTAAATCCATTTAAGTTCTCTGAGTTTCATTTTCTTCATATTTCATAGATGACAGCATTATTTACACTCTTTTCATTTATAGGTTTATGAGTAAAACGTTTTTCAAACAATATGTAAATTCCATTTGATTTAATACTTATTAAATGCCTGCTTTGAACACGGCCTTAAGATGATTATGGTAGCAATGAAGGACTGGCTGGCACCCAGAAACACCGGCCTCTGGAGCTGACTCCTAGCTCAGTGCCATGAATGCTGTGATGTAACTGTTCCTAAGAATCAAATAAAGAGTTGAGGCAGTGCATTATTGTAGACCAGCCCCAACTGGGTAATCATTGACACAGAGGACAGGAAAGTAAATGGTGCTCCCTCATGTTCTCCATCTGGATAAAAAGGCTAGATATGTGAGAACAGTCTGAAAAAGCAACATTCTAATATGCCACAGGGCACCAAGCACTAAGATTGGTAACCCATTAACCCACATAAAAAGATTTTACTATGTTCCAATATGCTGTAATAACAAAACTAGAAAGAGATTGCTAGGCATAGGTAAGGGTTTCTTACCCATTTTTTAAAATAATAGCCTCTTTTCTGAGTTATTAAAGGTGTATTATAGATCAATGTATGGCAATTATATGAAATAATTTCATTTTTAAGTGTCAATGAGATAAAATAAGAGCAAAAGTCACATTATTACTTAATAGGAATGGGGGAAAGCAGAAGAATCTGAAGTCATTGCAAACTACCTTTAAGTAACTGACAACTCCAGGATCTAGACTCCTCTCTTGTAGCTCCAAATATTTTTATTTTTTTCAGTTGTAAAGAATAGACTGGATTAAAGCAGGAAAAGAGAGGGGAGTTATACTGAAAAAATGTATGGATGACCAAAAATAGTCTAATATAATATAAATTATTTTGAATAGGATATATGCATCTTTAACAATCTAAATTTTGAAAAAATCTCTTTTTTAGTCAGATAACATGGATGCAACTAGCAGACAAAATACACCTAGAAGAATAATTTTAAAAGTTGGTATTTGTTATAATCATCAAGAAAAGTGCATTTTCTACAATACCCGAGAGAATTAAAAAAAAAGACCTGAACACAATAACAGATGTTAGAGCAATTGTCATGGAAAAATGTATAGGAGGAAAAGTGGCAATATTGAAAATTACTCCTAGGGTAGAGGTCAAATACTTTTCTGGCAGAAGCTTCTTGAGAATGCTTTTGATGATCTTTGGAAATTAAATAGAAGATTATATCAATATCTAGCCAGTCCTCCCAGTAGTAAACTTTAATGACATATCACCCAATTCAGCCAATAAAATAACAACAATAACCAGAAGGCATCAAACAAAAGTATAACAGAAATTCTAGATACCGTCAATCAATAATTCAAAAAAAAACGCCAAAATGAGATGGCAATAAAAGAAGTCAGAGAAAAAACAAAGCATATAATAATTTTGCGTCAGTTTTGAGAAGTAAAGAAACCAGAGCAAAAAAAGAACCACTAGTTTGAGAAGAAAATGAAGAATGTGGTTATCTATATGGTCTCAAGATGTTCGATGAAATGAAAATAAAGTTTGAATAAAAAACAAAGCAAAAATCTATCATACTTAACCACATAAAGAACAATAATAGTAACACCAGGAGACATTACTGAAACTCTAGCTTCTTTGCAAAACTGGAAAATGGTGAGCATAGACAAGAGCTTAAACATTATGCAAATGCTTCCAACTGACACCTAAGTTACTTTTAAAAAGCATTTTATCAGGTGCCTTTTTTATACTCTGGTATAAATATGATCCCTCCTATCATAACATAAGATATCATATGCCCATTACTGAAAGATTTAGACACAAATCATCCCACCAAAAAGAAACCAACTATATATGTATATATATATAATATGCTTTATACAAATCATTCATATGCTGTATTATTCCATACAAATCCTGAAGAACTTGAAAAAACCCAACATATTATTGATTTTGTTAATACATAAATATTCTTCTTATATATGTATATATATTTCTTTATCTAATTTATAAGTAATATCAATAACAGGTTAATCTAGAAGTCCCAGAGACATAAAGATTAACCTATTATTGATTTTTAGTCATTATTGAATAAATCACCAGAAGGCAACACAGCATTTGTCTTGCCCATTATTGATTACCAAATATCATTTGATTCAGTTCTATATTTATGGTTTAGTCTAATATATGACAATATAAGATATGTGCCCCATTCCAAACATAATGAGAACAAAAGAAGTTATTATCTACATAGAAAATTCTTTTAAAATGGGTGGATTCAAGATTTCAGAGTGAGAGGAAGCATATATGCTTATCCTTCACAGAAAATTTCTCCAAAAATATCTCGAATACACAGTAGTTTGAATTCTAGTCAAGAGTCAATAAAAATTCACAGTAAGTCATTTCACCAGTCTGGGGCAGCTTAAGGAGAGAGATAGAAATATCTGCAGATTTTGCAGATGGAGAGTGGCCAGGAACAGAAAGTGGCGACATTGAATATTCTAGCATCCAGAGAAGAGTACGAGGACAGGAAGCATCAAGAAAGGAAGAAAGTCCAGGGTATCCCTGAACTAGCCATAGGTGTAGGAACAGGTGACATTTGGCAGGTCTATTCCTCATTACTTTGTTTTAAGTCACAGCTTCAAGATAGAAAGGAGTGGTAGTAAGTGTCACTTCAAATTCTATACTGATAAAGGAACAAGTTCCAGAATCGTAGATGCTCTAAAGCAAATAACACAACAGTAGAGGCAGTTCTAGATTTTAGTCAAAGCCTAAACCTTTAGCAGAATAACTAGGATATCAATCCTAGCAGTTCCATAGGTGGTTGTCTATTCTTTCACCCAAGGCATAATAAGGCTCTGGTTTCAGATTATTCCTGAGTATTTTATAAAAATCTTAACCATATATGATGCTTATAAGTACTTGGCATTCACAATGGCAGATTTCCTTTCCTATTCATCAGCAATTGTGACCATTTTTACCATCATGATAACAGGGAGTGAATAGCAAAACAGTCAACTGAAATTCAACTACAAACAATCGAGACATAGTCTAGTAATTTTTAAAGCTGAGATCAGGAGAGCCATGACAAGATTTCTCCTTGAATCACATCACTTGGGAGGAACTGCAAACTTGTAGGATCCAGATGTAGAATAGAAGAGCCTATAATGACAGAAACTTAGGACAGACATCTCCTCCCTCCAGAATTATAGAAAATCTGGCACTAAGATGTAGTCCAAAATTAAGATCAGACTGCAAGAAAGACCAAACAAGGAAATAATTCCATCATAAAAATTTATAGTGCTGAGACAAGGAAGTTCAAAACATAAATACAGAAGGCAATATCTTGAAAACATACAAGTAAAATCTCCAAGAAGAACTTAATTTAGATGCAAGACCATAACAAGAATTACTAGAAGAGTTTTTTAATGTACAAGAAAAATGTTCTTTATTTAAATGACAATACTAACACAATAACATGTTAAGCAGCTTGTTGCATACAATGGACAGAGTAAATATTACTGATACACATACACCACCAGAGAGATCTGTTATGGAATATTTAAGAAATCAAAATGTAACTAAATCTTTTGACCAAAGTACTAAACCAATGATTGAGTCATGAATTTATTCTTATAGAATTATAAGTTTTTGTGGTAATATTAAAAGGCCACACTATTGCTAAAAGAAAAGTACATATTAAGAATACTGAACTTATTTATTAATGCAGATTTTGCCAAAGAATAGTAGAAGCTAGCTATGCAAAATATTGCTGTATACTACTTAATATCTAGAAAAAACACAACCAAATGGTAAATGATCTATGTGAGAAGCTTAATATCCTTCATAATTTATCAGAACTACTAGAAGACATGAAAAGAAAACATATTCAATAATTGGACAATTAAAGCTCTCCTGGAAATGGATGATCACAGATCTACACCTTCTCCCCCCAAAAAAAACCCAACAACTAGGAACAATCATTTTAGTAAATGTAGACTGAAGAATTCACATAAAAAAGAACTAAAGGAAAGAATCAAAATATTCTGGGATCAGAGTAAATTTCATATAATTTTCACTGTCCTGTCTGCTCCTGCAGTTTTGAAATGCTATTTCCATGAGCTTACAAAAGATTAGTTTATACCACTCCCAGTATTTATTCAGTTACCAGAAAGGTGATTACCCATTAAAAATAGTACATAAAAAGAAAAACAAGATAGTGACATGTCAAATAAGGAGGAAGAAGAAAAATTAAAGGGAGAATATACACTTTGATGCAGCAAAGTTCTGAATCTCAAAGAGAGAAACAATAGGAGGAAAAGATCTACTTGTAGAGAAATATTTATACCAACTCTTTTTGTAGGAACAAAGAACTGTAAATTGAAATGATAGCCATCAATTGGTGAATGACTGAAGAAGTCATGATATTTTTTAATGGAATATTGTTGCAACATAAGAAAAGATAACTAAGATAACTAAGGTGATCACAAAAAAAACCTGGAAAGACCTATAGGAAGTGATGACAACTGAAATTAGCAGAACCGAGAGAACACTGTACACAGGAAGAGAAATAAAGTATGATGATCTGACTATTTTCAGAAACACAAAGATCCACAGTACAACTTTAAAGAGCTCATGATAAAAAAGACTACCTCTACTATACAAGGAATTGATGAAGTTTGAATGCAGATGACAGCATGCCATTTCTAAGTTTATTTAATCCATCATTAATTTTTCCTAGTGTAAATAATATCTCTTCTTTCACAGCACAATAAACATGGAAATATGTATTATATAATGACACATGTCCAACCTATATCATATTACCTACTATCTTGAGAAAGGGGGAGAATTGGGAGGAAGGGAGAGAATATGGATCACAAACTGCCGGAAAATAATTATTGATTTTCCAATTTTCCCAGCAGTTTTTGTTAAATAATGGATTTTTGTCAAAAAAGTTGGGCTCTTTGGGTTTATCATAGACTGTCTTGCTGATGTCATTTACACCAAGTCTATTCCACTGATCCTCCCTTCTGTCTCTTAGCAAGTACCATATTGTTTTGATGACCACTGCTTTATAGTACAGTTTAATATCTGGTACTGCTAGGCCACCTTTCTTCACTTTTTTTCATTATTTCCCTTGATATTCTTGATCTTTTGTTCTTCCAAATGAACTTTTTAATAGTTTTTTTTTAATTCAGTAAAAAGGTTTTTTGGTAGTTTGATAGATATGGCACTAAATAAATAAATTAACTGCGGGGAAAATTGGAAAACAATATGAGAGAGTTTAGGTTTATATAAACAACTCACACCCTACACCAAGATAAATTCACAATGGGTGAATGACTTGAATATAAAGAAGGAAACTAATAAGTAAATTAGGTGAACATAAAATAGAATACATCTGGGAAAGGAAAGATTTTAAAACCAAGCAAGAGTTAGAAAAAATTACAAAGTAAATAATTTTGATTACATTAAATTTAAAAAGTTTTTGTACAAACAAAAACAATGCAACTAAAATCAGAAGAGAAACAACAAACTGGGAAAAAATCTTTATTAAAAAACTCTGACAGAGGTCTAATTATTCATATATACGAGGAGCTAAATAAAAAAATCAAGCCATTTCCCCAATGGATAAATGGGCAAAGGACATGATTTTCAGATAAAGAAATCAAAACTATCAATAAGCACATGAGAAAGTGTTCCAAATCTCTAATAATTAGAGAAATGCAAATCAAAACAACTCTGAGGTATCACCTCACACCTAGCAGATTGGCTAAAATGAAAGAAGGGGAGAGTAATGAATGCTGGAGGGGATGTGGCAAAATTGGGACATTACTGCATTGCTGGTGGAGTTGTGAACTGATCCAACCATTTTGCTGGCAATTTGGAACTATGCCCAAAGAGTGCTAAAAGACTGCCTGCTCTTTAATCCAGCCATACCATTGCTGGGTTTGTACCCCAAAGAGATCATAGATAAACAGATTTGTACAAAAATATTTATAGCTGCGCTGTTTGTGGTGGCAAAAAACTGGAAAACGAGTATATGACCATCAATTGGGGAATGGCTGAACAAATTGTGGTATATGCTGGTGATGGAATACTGTTGCGCTCAAAGAAATAATAAACTGGAGGAATTCCATGTGAACTGGAAAGACCTCCAGGAATTGATGCAGAGTAAAAGGAGCAGAGCCAGAAGAACATTGTACACAGAGACTGATAAACTGGTAAAATGGAATGTAATGGATTTCTGTACTAGCAACAATGCAATGATCCGGGACAATTCTGAGGGATTTATGGAAAAAAAATGCTACCTACATTCATAGGAAGAACTACAGGAGTGGAAACACAGAAGAAAAACAACTGCTTGAACACATGGGTTGAGGTGGACATGATTTGGAATGTAGACTCTAAATGACCACCCTAGAGCAACTATCAGTAATATGGAAATGGGTCTTGATTGATGACACATGAAGAAACCAGTGGAAATGCGTGCCAGCCACGGGGGGTGGGCAGGGAAGGGGAGGTTTGGGAGTGAGGGGAGAGTAAGAACATGAATCATGTGAAAATGAAAAAAAATTTTCTAAAAACAATAAAATTTAAAAAATTTATTGAAAATTGTACTGATGAGAAAAAATTAAAAATTAAAAAAATTAAAGTGAGGAATAGCAGAAAGAGGAAAAGAAAGGAGCAATAGAGTTTCTAATGTTTGCAAAGTGATTGTGAGTCTTGAAATATTGAAGATTATTATTGATGTTGTTGAGGAAGATGCTGTGGTAAAATACTTTGCTGATATTAACAAAAGTATCTTTCAGCTCTCCCCTCAGAAGGAAATCCAGGAGTGACTTCTGTTCACCAGGCCAATATGTAACTTACTTGGAGACTATATATTTATTTAAAAAATTTATTTATTTATGTTTAACAGATATAAGTATAAGGATTAGTAACAAAGAAAGCCTTAACACTAAAAAAGGAACTATATCCACCCACTTTCTACATTTGCCTCACAGAAAACTCTTCTGTGTCTTCAAGCTACTCTCTGAATCTTCTTAGCACTTACTAAAAAAAACCCCAAATGGTATCTGACTACAACCTAACTATAATACTTATTAAAATTAACTTAATATTATTAAAGATGTCTCCAAGAAAACACTGAGTCAGTCAGCCCAATATGGCAGAAACTGGCTAACCAGAGGGTAAGATAGCTCAAAGTCCAGGCAAACAGCCTTTGATCTTTCTTCTCTCAAAACTATTCTCCAACAAAACAGATGTTACAGATTCTTCTTCACAATGATTTCTCATGCTAAGGAAGATAGGAAAACCTCTTCAGATGGTTTAGAGTTCTCTCTCCCCTATATACAGCAAAGAGCAAGATCTGAGTAGTCTGTCTTCCCGAGAAGCCAGAGAGAGAGAGAGAGAGAGAGAGAGAGAGAGAGAGAAAGAGAGCATAACTCCCAGAAGCCCTGACCAACTGTCAGAACCTTTTCTGTTTCCCTCCTTTCAAGTTCTGCTCTCACACACAACACTCTGTTTTGCTGCAGCCTCAGAGACCCTTTTCTTAAAGTTCTTATCTTATCAATACCTAATCAATATATTTCTAATATCTTTACCACAGTCTATTATAGACTTGTGGGAAAATGGAATCTTCTTTGTGAAATCTCCAAAGTGTAAGAGGTCAGGAAAAGATATGGCATCCTTCTCATTATTATTATTTAGCACTATACATACTAGTTCTTTAACATATGTACTAAAACTTTCTATGAATTATATTAATTTATTCTAAAAATTGAGTTGTCATTAGTTCAGATGTAATATTCTAGTTAACCTCAATGAAATTTACCCAAGAAACCTTGGACATTAACCTTCAAAACTGAAAATTATTTCTACCTAGATTGTCCATTAGGAAAATCCATCATTGCCCTGAATATAAAGTGGTCATTTTATCTAAAGCAATTTATAAATCTTTGCACTTATCCATATTTTTAAACATTTTGATAAATAAAAGTCAGACAAATATTATTACATAAGCTTTACAAGAGTGTTTTTATTATAACAACCGTGTGAAGTTGTGATTATATGAACTATTCCTCATTATATAAAGGAAGACTAAGGCTTAGACAGTTGATGTAATATTGCTTAGAATATTTGTGTCATGATTATAATGCAGATAACTCTTTTCTCCAAATCCAATACTCCTTCCACTCATTCATTTCCATATTAATGGTAATGAATGTAGATCTTAAAATTTCATCAAACTTCCCAAAGTCCAGTTATTCAAAATGTACACTTACAAAACAACAAAGTTCAAAACTGTCAAAGTCCTTCCTTATCATAGTACTCAGATATCAGTGGCTCCTTTCTTATATTGGATAATTCATGTTCAAATTCTTCTATGAATCCTCCCAGGCATTAAGATGGAGGCTTTCTTCTGAATCTTTTTAGTTTCTCCAGGATGTGAAAGAATGACTAGGGTGGTATGTGAATTATCCCTTGCTCTCTTCTTGTTTCCTACATGTATGTCTTTAATGATGCTATGCATTTCATTCAAACTCTCATGTTCAAGTCAGTGTTGTTCATTTATTGCAACACTCTCATTCTATAGATGAGAAAATGGGGGCTCTGTAAGTTCAAGTGACTTATCCATGGTCATAATAGGTAGCAAAAGGGCTATAAAACTTAAGCATATGCTAAAATCAGCAAGTAGAATAAAGAGACCTCAAACCACCATGAAGTCTCTTGAAGAAGTCAGAGATGCCATACTCAAAGAAAAAAAATGTAAAAAAAAATGAAAATGCTCAGTTGACTAGAAGGCTACTATATCAAAGAGGGATAAGATTAGTTTGTGCACTCTAGTAAAAATGTTATTAGTGGGCAGAAATTACAGAGAATAAGATTCAGGATAAGAAAAACATTTTTCATACTTAAAATGAACTATGAGATAATCTCTTCCCCATAACAAGAAGTATTCAAGTCTATATGCAAGATAATCACTTCTTTGGGATGGCATATAGGGATTAGGGTGGTGACCTTTCCTTGTAATATATGGTCTTTAAATAAAGGGTTCTTAACCTTTCTGTCCCCTCTGGCAGTCTGGTGAAAACTCTGGAACCCTTCTTGGGAAAAATAATTAAATAATGAAAGGAATTTATAAATTTCATGTTGAGGTTATTGAAGGTAATGATAAATGTTTTCCTATGCAAGATTACAGATCCTGGCAACATATCCATGGAATCCAAAGTGGTACATGGATTTCAGGTTAAGAACTTCAATTATTCAGTCATTTTTATACATTATTTCATTGACATTCAAAACATTTCTATGATATGTGTATTACTTTCTCAGTATCACATTTTTTTACAAAGAAACTGATGAAATTGCTTCTATAATCACAGATATGTATATATGTGTATTGAGAGAGAGAGAGAGAGAGAGAGAGAGAGAGAGAGAGAGAGAGAGAGAGAGAGAGAAGAGAGGGACCATGATTTAAACCTAGGTCTTCTAGAATCCAAAAGCAACATTATATCCACTGGGCCACACTGCTTTCTTCCAAATCTAAGATAAGATTGAATGATTCTGTGTCCCATGTTATTTTAGCTAGCCCTACTAAAAGAATTAAATCATATGGTGTTTCAAACAGTCTACAGCAAGAAACACCGTCTCTCCTCCACCCATAATCATCATCATCATCATTATCAACAACAATAATCATTAACAAAAGCAACAAAGAGGGAAAGATAGAAAATGAGATTTAGCTTTATATTTTAGGTATATAACTAATATTCTTGAAAATAACATTTCTTAACTCCCTTTTTTTCAATTTAAGAAATCTGCTAGTTTTTTGTCTCCCCTACCCTTATGCCCTGGCCTCTTGAGTGAGTTAAGAGTGAAAAAGCAATTCCAATATGAAGTTTCAGCATTTCTCCTAGAACTGAACATGGCCTGTGGACAATCTAATAGAAGGTCTGAAAATTAAGCTCATCATTATTCCCTAAGTAGGCTGAAGTTCTGTCATAGTGATGGATTCCAGAATCATTCTCTTCCTACCAGAGCCTGTTCCACAATGAATAGTACCCCAATTTTATCAGATCTTTCTCAGCCTCTGCCAGACTCCCTCAAAGGGATAGGGTAATAAATATATCAAAACACTGAGGTAAACAACATCATAAAGTACTCTCAAAATGACAGCCAAAACACCCAGGAAATATAAATATATATTTGTGAACCACTGAAAATTAGAGAAATATCCAGTGCCTTCTCATTGCTCCATTTATGTTTGAAGCAGCCAATCAAACCACAGTATGCACCAAATTAAACAAAAGAAAGATGATGAGGGTGGTGTTCTCATGCATGTTCTCATGAATTCAATTTTGTTTGCTCTGCAATTAATGACTTTCCTTAAAGACAACAAGGACTAAGACAGAAGGAGAAATGATCTAAGCCTGAAAGTTTTAAAATATCCTAAATATAGCTAACAGAAAGCAAAATAGTAGTTGTACTAAGAAGTTAGGGAGAATAAACCTCTTAAAAACAGGAAAATAATGTTCTGAATCTACTGGCTTTCTTTTCTTTTTTGATATTTTCTTTTTCCAATTATGTGTAGTAACACTTTTCAATATATGGTTTCTGAAATTATAAGATCCAAATTATCATCCTCCTTCTCTGCCCTCCCTACTTCCATAAAACATCCATGTAAAACTCCTCCCCAAAATAAAACACTACAATTGAACTACACCACAATTGAAATAAAGTGAAAAATAGTATGCTTTGATCCCAAATCCCAAATCTCAACAATTCTTTTTCTGGAGGTTGATAGCATTCTTTGTCATAAGTCCTTCAGAATTTTCCTGGAAGATTGTATTGCTAAGAATAGTTAAGCTTTTTAAAATTTATCATTGTACAATATTGCTGTTACTTTGTGCATTGTCCTTCTGGCTCTGCTTATTTCACTCTTCATCAGTTTATGTAGATACTTTCCAGCTTTTTCTTAAATCATCAGATTCATTATTTCTTTTAACACAATAGTATTTCATCACCATCAAATACCCAATTTGTTCACTCTTTCCCCACTGATGGACATTCCTTCAATTTCCAATTCTTTGCCACCACAAAAAGAGCAGTTACAAATATTTTTGTACAAGTAGTTTCTTCTCCCATTTTTTTACTTCTTTAGGATAAAGAACTAATAGTGGTATTGCTGGGTCAAAGAGTATGCACAGTTATAAAGTGCTTTGGGCATAGTTACAAATTGTCCTCCAGAATGTTGGACCAGTTGACAATTCCACCAACAATGTATTAGTATCTCTATTTTGCCATATCTACTCCAAGTAAATTCCCAGGTATTTCATATTGATTAGTTACTTTATTTTATTTTTTAATTCATCCATTTATTTATTTAATTAATTTAGAGTGTTTTTCCATGGTTACATTATTTATATTCTTTCCCTCCCCTGCTCCAACCCTCCTCCCGTAGCCAATGAATAATTCCACTGAGTTTTACATGTATCATTGATCAAGACCTATTTCCATATTATTAATATTTGCAATAGAGTGATCATTTAGAGTCTACATCTCCTATGATAGTCCCATCAAACCATGTGATCAATCATGTTTTTCTTCAGGGTTTCTACTTCCAGTTCTTTTTCTGGATGTGTATAGCTTTCTTTCTCATAAGTTAGAGGGGTTTGTCCTGGATCATTGCATTGTTGCTATTAGAGAAGTCCATTACCTTCAAATGTGCCACAGAATGTCAATCTCTGTGTACAGTGTTCTCCTGGTTCTGCTCCTTTCACTCTGCATCTATTCCTGGAAGTCATTTCAGTTCATATGGAATTCCTTCAGTTTATTATTCCTTTTAGCACAATAATATTCCATCACCAACAGATACCACAATTTGTTCAGTCATTCCCTAATCAATGGATACCTCCTCATTTTCCAGTTTTTTGCCACCACAAAGAATGTAGCTATAAATATTTTTGCATATGTATTTTCCCCTATTATCTCTTTGAGGTACAAACCCAGTAGTGGTATGGTTGGACCAAAGGCAGTCTTTTAAAACCCTTTGGACATAATTCCAAATTGCCTTCCAGAATGGTTGGATCAATGTATAGAGTTATCTTAAATGGAGTTTTTCTTTCTGTTGCTACTGGATTTTGTTGGTGATATATGAAAATGCTGAAGATTTATGTGAGTTTACTTTGTATCTTGCAACTCTTGCTAAAGTTATTATTTGAAGTAGTTTTTTAGAATTATTTCAACTAGTTTTTTATTTGATTCTCCAGGATTCTCTAAGTATGTCATTATATCATTTGAAAAGAGTGAGAGATTAATTTTCTCATTACCTACTTTAATTCCCTCAATTTCTTTTTCTTCTCTTATTACTAAAGCTAGCATTTCTAGTACAATATTAAATGATAGTGATGATAATGGGCATCCTTGCTTCACCACTGATATTATTGTGAAAGTTTCTTGATTATCTTCATTGCAGATGATACTTGAAGGTTTTAAAATAGATACTACTTATCATTTTAAGAAAATGTCCATTTATTACTATACTTTTGAATGTTTTTAATAGTAATATATATTGATATTTTTGTAGAAGGTTTTTTCTTCATTCATTGGGATTACTATGTGATTTCTTTTTTTATTATTGATATGCTCAATTCTGCTGATGGTTTTCTTGATATTGAACTTTCCCTCATATAAATCCTACCTAGTCTTAGCGAATGATCCTTGAGATGTACTGCTAATATTTTATTTATTTTTTTGCATCTATAGTCATTAAGGAAAATGGCCCCCAATTTTCTCTCTGCTTTTGCTCTTCCTGGTTTAGATAGTAGCACCATATTTATTTCATAAAAGGTATTTGGTAGGACTCCTTCTTTGCCTATTTTACTAAGTAGTTTACATAGTATTGGAACTAATTGTTCTTTAAATGTTTGATAGAATTCCTTGTGATTCTTTCTGGCCCTTGAGAATTTTTCTTAGTGCATTGATGACTTGTTCAATTATTTTTCTGAGATGGAATTATTTAAATATTCTATTTCCTCTATTGTTAATCTGGGCTATCTATATTTTTGTAAATTTTTATTAATTTCACTTGTCATATAATAAAACTTGTTGTCATATAATAGGTGAAAAATAGCTCTGAATGACTGCTTTAATTTCCTCTTCATTGGTGGTGAGTTCACCTTTTAAATTTTTAATTCTTATTATTCAATCTTTAATTGGCAGTTTTTAATTTGTTCTTTTTTTAGTTTTAGTTTTTCTCCTTTCTTTTTCAATCTAAAGTACCAATGTTTTATTTATTTTTGCCATAGAACTAATTCCTCCTTTTACTTATTACTTCAATAATTCTCTTATTTCAATTTTATTAATTTCTACTTTGGTTTTTTGATTTACAATTTCATCTTTAATTGGCAGTTTTTAATTTGTTCTTTTTTTAGTTTTAGTTTTTTTTTAGCTGCATGCCCAATTCATTGATGTACTTTTTCTCTACTTTTACTGACATAAGTGTTTAAAGATATAAATTTTCCTTTAAGCACTGTTTGGTAGTATCCCATAAATTTTGAACATAGTCTCTTCATTAGCATTCTCTTTAATGGCATTATTGTTTTTTTTTATAAATTTTTCTTTAACTCACTATTTTTTAGAATTAGATTATTTAGTTTGCTACTCCTGCTTTTTTTTTTTAACTTCAGTTGACACATGATAAATTCTGCTCCAGCCTCATACCTTCATTTTATGTGTGCCTGCCTTCCTCAACTGTGTTTCTTGTAACAATAAATATTATAGGATCTTGATATTTAATTCACTCTGCTATCCACTTCCATTTTATTGGTGATCTCATACTATTCATACTCACAGTTAAGAATACCGTGTATTCCTCTCCATCTTATTTTACCTCTTTTGATCCTGCTCTTTCTCTTTCCTTTCACTCTCACCCTCCTCACAAGTATTTTGTTTTTAATCACCACTTCCATAATCCCCCCTTTCTTTTACCATATCCATTTGTCTTATTCACCTCCTACTTCTCCATACAGTAAAATTGGATTCTATATCTTAATGAGTATAGTTGTAAATCACTCTGTGAGGCAATTTTGATGAGAATAAGGTTTTAATATTTGCCCATTACCACCCTCATTCTCCCCTCCATTTTAATAGTTTTCCACATCTTTTTATAGAAAATAATTTACCTCATTTTATCTCAATCTTCCCTTTTCTCTTAGGGCAATCCTTTTTTTACTCCTAAATTTTTTTTGGATATCATATAATCAAAAACAACTTACTCCTATACCATTCTAACCTTTAATAATGATATAAATTTTAAGTTACAAGTATCATCTTTCTTTGTAGGAATATGAATGCTTTGACTTTATTGAATCACTAAAATTTTCTTTTTTGTTTACCTTTTTATGCTTCTGAACACTGTGAGCTCACTTGTGCTGGTGCTCCAGGCCTTACTGGAGGCTCACACTGTGCTGGCTCACACTGGCCAGATGCACCATGAAATACTTTATCCTAAGGCTTGGGGCCTCACTGCAGGTTTGTGCTTGGGTTTCGAAGAGTTTGGGGTTCTCAAAGTTGGCTTGATTTCACGTTCAGAATCTGGAATAGTATATACATGGTGGGTGCGTTTTCTATTGGCTTTCATCAGTACTCATTGGTGAGACTTTGCTACGGTCTATGCGGGTTATTTATTTTGCCTTCAGCTTGTTTAATTTCTATTGCAGGACTTACAACTCAGGCCAAAAACCATCCCCCAAATCCTCTAAGTTCAAAATGTCATCAGTATCATTTCACCAACCACAAAGCAATGTATTCTTTTATGTATTCCTTTGGGAATTATCATCATCAGTGACCAAATATGTGAATGACAACAAAATATTTTCCAAGAGAATGATATAAGTTGATTTTGTGTTCCTTCAGCAGAATACTAGACCTAAAGCTGGAACATATGGAGGTAAACCATTTGAGTCTTGGCTAGTAACCATTTTTACCCCTATAGTTCATTATGAGCTGTAGGTCATACACCATATTGAATACTCTTCTTTGAACATTTCAGAATAAATTTCAAGGAGAACCACAGACAAAGAAATTCTTAATAAATATTCCTCTTTGCTTTTTCATACTACCATCTATATTTTGTTCTGCCATATTTAAACAAAGTATCTCCTCTCTATGAGCATTCAATATTTATTGCCGATATCCATCAGTAACATGAATTTTACAATATGGTATATATAGCATGCTGTTTGCATGAAGAAAGACAGCAGAGAATAATTTGCACTGGAAAGGGGTAAGAAGACCTAGGTTCAAGACCATAACTCATTGCAAAAGAGTTACTTTACTTACCAGACCTTCTATATCTTCCTCTGGGAAAGTAGTGCTTTAGACTTTTTATATAAAAGATTCCTTCCATCTTCAAAAATATTATGTCTCTATTCAATCAACCTCAACTCAACAAATATGTGTTATTATAACTCATATTTTTATAACTCTTTCAAGTTTACAAAACTCTTCAATACTTCATTTATTATTACATAAAATCCTTGAAGTAGATGCTATTATCATGTCCTTTTAAAGTCAAATACAGAGGCTAAGAGAGCTGTCATACCTAACAGATAGATTTATCTATTCATCATATCAGTTATACATATATATTTATATGTATATGTATATAAATATAGATTATATATTTGAGTGGACCTAATATATACACACATACATGAATACTTACATGAAAACAGGTATCATGCTTTATGATTTTAAAATCATTTCACATGTATTTTCTCATTTTGATTCATAACTACTTACTATACTGTTGGTTAATAAGTATAGCCTACTATAATTAGTGGACTGAGAAGTAAAAGGGCTTGAGCTCTATGAGCTTCCATCCTTTTGAATGAATATTACATATTCAAAGATAAAACAATATATTCAAAATAAAACATTCACTTTGAAGAGGGAGTAAAAACAAGTAAGTGGGTCAGGAAGTTCTTTATGTAGGAGATCACTTCTTAACAACTTTCAAAAGTCATTCTTTAAGATGGAAGTAAGGAGATAGGGCACTGCAAACATTTAGGGATATATATGTAAAGGCACATAATTGAGAAATGTAACATAATATATGGAGGAATGAATCAAAAATACATCAAAAACATTTATTAATTTCCAATTCTCTTTGACCCATGTAGTTCAGTATTGGGAATACAGAGAGAAAAATAAAAGTTCCTACTCACAAGGAGCTCTTATTACAACAGGAAAGACAATATATAAATTATATAAGCTTAATATCAGTAGTGGCATACAATACAAATTAAAGTTGGTGAGTAGGAGAATAATTTATGCACTCTTAGCTGGGCTCCATCCACAGATAAGGACCACTTTCTTTTCCATGTTTATCCCTTCAATGTAGACATTATTGCCTCCTTGGTCCTGTCCCATGGGTTTTTTTTTTTAATTTTTTAATTGCTTGAGGTTTTACCTTGCAAACAAAACTAAGGTCTCCATTAAAACAATGTAAAGGTGTTGGAATATAGTAACAAACTTGAGTTTACATTTGATTCTAGAAATAATAGGGCCCTCTTGAGCAAACTGAATAGGAGTGGCATGATAAGGTCAAATATTTCATTCAGGAATATCATTTTGGTTGCTGTGTGGAGGATGTATTGAAGAAAGGAAATATTCAGGTAGGAAGTGCAATTAAAATGCTATTGTAGCATATAAAATAATCGTAAAGGGCTTAGCATATAGTAGATACTTAATAAATGATCCCTCCTTCCCTATGTATTATACTAATTTAGACAACAGATGATGAATATCTAAACTATGAAAATAATTCTATTGGTACTTACAATTAGAAATGGGAATGGAAAGAGAGGATGACGTAAGAAAGAATGGAGACAGAATTGCAAGATATAATGAATTAGGTTTTGTAAATATTCAGTTAGATATGTCTATGGGCATCTTAGGTAGCTAAATGGCAAAGAGGACAGAGTGCTGAGCCTGTGGCAGTAGACTCATCTTCATGAGTTCAGATTTGGCCTCAGACACTTAGTAGCTATGTGACCCTAAGCAAATCACTCAACCTAGTTTATTTCAGTTCCTTATCTGTAAAATGAGCTCAAGAAGGAAATGCAAACCACTCCAGTGTCTTTACCAAGAAAACTTCAAATGGAATCACAGAGAGTCGGACACAACTGAAATCACTCAACAACAACAATAGCAAGGTAAGAGAAATCCAGGTGATGTCCAGCAGACAATTCATAAAGCCAAAATGGAGCAAAGGTGATTAGAGCTAAATTTATTAATTATTTAAAAAACACCAAGTTTTCAGAAAATGGAAAAGCTTAATAGGTACTAAAATAAGAGGCTCAATTATTTACACAGTCAAAACAACTACTTTAAATGTGAAAAATCTTGGCAGTTTAATATGCATATATGAGAACTTAAATGTAAATGCTGTGTACTTTTTAATATACTTATATGGGCATAAGTATTATCATCATGCCAGTTTAGAGATTCCAGCTCATATTTATGAAACAACAAAAACAAATTAAATCAATAATAATGAATTTCACAATAAAATTAAAAAGATATAATTTACTAAAAAAAGATACTGCTTCCCTATCTTTACATTTCTAAGTAAGATTGGTTCAGAAAAAAGTCCAACAGGCTAACAGAAATCCAGGCAAACTTCAGATACCCCTACATCCAATAGATTGTGCTCTCTACCCAAGGCTGCAGAAGAAAAGGCCTTAGTGTGAGCCCTAATCCTCCAGATCAGCTAAATTTAGAGGGCAATTTCCTACCAACTCCACGTGTTCAAAATACACAAAAATCTATTAAGGCAACACCTGTATATTAGTCTCCTTTTTGTTGCTCTTCATTGCTTTTCTCAGTGCTTTTTACAAAGAAGGGGATCAATAAATATAAGGTCAATTTAATTTAATTTCAAATTGTGTTCCTATTATCAAGGTTCCCCTCTAACCACCCTGTTTTGGCTTAACCAATTTCAACTATCAGAAAATTAAAACAAAACTTTTCTATTTTTTCATTTTTCTTCAGTTTTTCCCAAATATTTATTGTTGTTAGATACCACTTTGCCCACTGATTTTGATCCAATTATATCAGGCAGCTTAATCTTCATCTGTCCCTGAAATTTAGGGACCTTAGCTACAAACTAGAAAACTTCTATCTAGTGCAGGCATCATAGACTCATAGATATAAAATTTCAAGGGATCTTGTAGTTGTCATTTTTGAGTTTTCATTGAGGAAACAAAAGCTGCACTATCTCCTTTTGAATGATAAACCTTGTAAATTCAAGTGTGATTTTTATTTTTCTAAATAGCATAAATCTATTTTGGCATTAGCCTCTTAGAGAAGGGGCAGGTAAAATACCAAATTGGTTTGCCATTTCCTTCTTTAGCTCATTACAGATGAGGAAACTGATGCAAAGAGGGATATGTGACTTGTCCAATGTCACACAGAGAACCAACTTCCTTGTTCTTATATGGAAATTAAGACACAGAAAAGTTAAGTAACTTGCTCACTTTCAAAAAGCTGGCTGAGAAAAGATTTAAACTGGAGTCTTCCTGATTCTAAGTCTAGTCAAATATATAAAATGGCTAAAACACTTAATAGAGACCAAGACTAATTATTTCAATTCCCCGCTAGCATCTCTCCTCCCCTTCATTCCAGTTCTAGAACCATAAACAAATATATATGGTCATCCTTGAAAAGATATGGCAATCCACTCCCCTACTATTCCACTCACTCTGGACATCACTTTTCAATACAGAATAGTCTTCCTTGGCCACTACTCCTCTTTATGTGCTTCCTTCCAAATTACATCATAAATTTCTTGAGGATAGGGTCTGACTCACTTTTGGATTTTTATTCTTATGTATGTATTCCTGTATTTGTATTGTTATATTATTTTCACTCTGCTTAGCACAATGATTGGCATACATCATTTGTTAAAAAATTCTCTTCATATTTCTTTCATTCATCTCACAAAAGAAAGGACTTGAATTCTAATTCTAGCTGTCCTTCCTTCTATCTACCTCTACAATCCTGGGAAAGTTACTTATCTATTCTCAGTGACAAATCATTAATGGTCCAAATTAATGGTTACAGCATTAAACTTAAAAGACAACAAAGAGAGAAAAGTTTATGGCAGAGTTACACTCACTGATTTGGAATTTTAAGTATCACTCATTGATTTCATCAATCCATCAGAAAGCATTTATTAAGGACCTACTATATATGCCATCACTGTGAGACATATGGGGATTACAAATATGAAACATGAAGTATCTCCTATTTGCAAGTAGTTGAGAGACTAATATTACTGATATACATGCCACTACATCCTTTCCCTCCTGCTTTCTCATTATTATCCACGTTGCATCTCTCATTGTTACTTATTTCTGTCACCTTTTCCCATAATAGTATGTAAGCTACATGAGGACAGGAGTTATCTAGTATTGTTTTCGTTGTAGCTCCAGGATCTGGACCTTCATATCACAGTACTTGGCAAACAGAAGGAACTTAATAAATTTTTGCCATCAAATTACTTGAGGAACTATTAAAAGCTTATTATCTAAAAGCTTAATTCCATAGCATATACTTGCCAATATACATACTTACAGATTCTAAAAGATGATGTTCATCTTCCTGAACTCACATGTTCTATATAGGATCCAAGATGCTATACTTATGAATGATGAGAATGGAAGCAGGTTCTGATGCCCTAGAAGTGTAGTGATTTGGGGAAAGAATCAGAATCACCTTCCACGAACCCAAAGACCTATTGCATAAAATGTCTGATATTGCTCAAAACCTATTGCATAAAATGTCTGGTATTCACTTTCTTTGGATGTATTTACTTCTCCCAAATCTGCTTCTGTAGAAGTTTCCTTTTTCATATGATGTCCAGTGGAAAAGGTATCTTTAAATCTTGATATCCTTCTTTGATTTTAATTACCTATATTCACATGTTGGAAAAGAAAATGTCCTTTAACTTCTAATATTTCTTTTGCATGTTACCCTACTAATGATGGCAAACCTTTTAGAGACTGAGTGCCCAAACTACAATCCTCACATTGCATGTAGATGCCCAAAACAAACACCTTACCCCAGACAGGGGAGGGAGGATGCTTTCCCACTGAACTGCTGTAAAGAGGGGCGAGTGATGAGAGAAATGTCCTCAGGTGCCTGTGGAGAGAGGGAGGGGAGCAGCTCTCTCCAGTACACATTCCATAGGTTCATCCACATGTCCCTAGACCAGTGATGGGTAAACTTTTTAAAGAGGGGGCCAAAGGAAAGGAAATGCTCATCTGTCAGTCTGTTTCTAAGGCAACTCTTTCGAAGTTTCATTGTATTGTATCCTACTCATTGTATTCATCAGATGAGGAATAATGTCGTGTGGCTGGAGAGAACATTTCAGGGGGCTGCATCTGGCCCACAGGCTGTAGTTTGTCCATCACTTCCCTAGACAGATCAAAGAGGAATTCGGAAAGGAGTGTTTTATTTGTTTTCCCTATGAGAAAGTCAATCTTGTTCACTTTGGCCACTGTTGTGCAAAAAATAGGTAGCTAATCCACCTCAAGAGAAAGAATTATAGGAATCTGAATGCAGATCAAAGCATATAATTTTTAGTTAACTTTATATGTATTCTTATTTTGATATTTTTATGATTATTCTCTTATAACATTGACCAATATGGATATATGTTTTGCATGAGAATACATGTATAACCTAGAATAAATTAATTACCATATCTGGGAGAGGGAAGAGAAAAGAAGGAGGGAGACAATTTGGATCTTATGATATTGAAAAACATATGTTGAAAATTGGTAATATAATATGTGTAATTTGGAAGATAATTTTTTAAAAGGGGGTAGCTATGTGGGACAGGGGATAGAGTGCTAAGCCTGAGTTTAAGAAAACTCATCTTCCTGAATTCAAATTTGTCCTTGGACATTTATAGACTGTGTGACCCTAAGTAAGTCATTTAAACCAGCTTGCCTCAGTTTCCTCCTCTGTAAAATGAGCTGGAGAAAGAAATGCAATCATTCCAGTATCTTTGCCAAGACAAAAACAACTGAGAATCCTCTATTTCTATTTTTATTTCTAGAAGTTCTTGAAAGTAGTCCTGATCAGACAGCATCTGGAGTATTGTGTTCAGGTCTGGGTGCCACCTGGGAATGACAATGACAAACTTGGGAATATATTGTGGAATACAAATAAAAAGAAGAGAGGTGTTTAGATACATAAGTTCTGATAAAAGGCCTGTGGATATTAGGCTGAATATTTTGGGGTTGAGATTTAGTGGTGTTATGATAGGAGTCTCCAAGCATTTGAAGGGCTTTCATAAGAAAGAAGAATTGACATTTTTCCCTGGTTGGCATCACACAACACATGTAATAAAAATGAGATAAAATAAGAGGAATTTGGAATTTTGCTTAGTGGAGAGAATTATTTTTTTCAAGTGAACAAATATCTTTTTAAAGAGCCTACAATATGCCAGGCATTATGCTAAGCACTGCAGATACAAAGAAATGCAGAATGGTTGACTCCTGCACTCAAATGAGTTTACAATCTAAGGGAGAGAGAACAGGCAAGTAACTACTTATAAATGACACAATGTATAAAGGATAAATTGGGGGATAATCTCAAAGGTGAGGCACAAGCATGAATTTCTTCATGTTTCTATCAAAAGAATATATTAAGATACTTAGCGACTTCCGGTTAAGATGGCGACAGAGTAAGGAGCAGCTGCTCCATCTCTCCTAACTGAAGCATATAG
The DNA here is from genome assembly GCF_016433145.1 of Gracilinanus agilis. Taxonomy (NCBI): domain Eukaryota; kingdom Metazoa; phylum Chordata; class Mammalia; order Didelphimorphia; family Didelphidae; genus Gracilinanus; species Gracilinanus agilis. The sequence goes on from NC_058132.1 coordinate 106,070,497, forward strand.
GACTTCTCAAGGGGACATAAAAACGAATCCAGACGAACGAAGGAACACCACAACAGGGCGCAGCATTGAAGGTACGCGGAATCGGGGCATTTCCATGCTATAAAGGGGTGAAACAGCTCTCACTAAAACGCGAGAGGAAGAAGCCCATCCACCCCACACACACACACCACACACAACGCCAAGGCCAATGCACAAGAGTGAAAACAGGATTGGGGCAACCAGTAAATCACTAGCAGCCCCAGGGCTTGTACCTGAGAGCTGCAAGATGTGGGACCCCAAGTGGCTGGGGGGTGCGCACGGAGTTTCCCGAGCATCTACCTGGGTGAAGGCATTGCTCTAGGCATGGACAAAGATCTCGAAAGCAGGGACTTTTCTGAGCGTATGCCCAGGTGAAGGCATTGCCCTGGGCGCGGACAAAGATCTCGAATACAGGGACTTTCCTGAGGGTCTGCATAGGTGAAGTCAGTGTCCTAGGTGTGGACAAAGATCTCGAGCCCAGACTTGGACCTCAAGTGGGGACCCGGTGCAGACGGGAATGCGGCTGTGGAAGCAGCCCCTGAGACTGCTGAAGGAGCCTCAGGCAGAAGGGCAGACCAGGGACGACCAGGAGGCTTGACCCTGAGGACAAGGAGACCAGAGCCCTGGGAAGCTTAGAAAGCGCAGGCAGACCCTGAGTATGAAGACAAAGTTGAAAAGGGGCGGGGATAACAATGGCAAGCCGAGAACCCCAGAAGAAAATGATTATCAAGAAAAACTCTGGAACACTGGACAACTTTTACACAGAGAAAATCCAGACAA
>NC_058132.1:106075872-106194729 GCF_016433145.1 Gracilinanus agilis
CGAGAGGAGCAGAGCCAGAAGAACATTGTACACAGAGACTGATATACTGTGGTAAAATTGAATGTAATGGACTTCTGTACCAGCAGCAATGCAATGTCCCAGGACAATTCTGAGGGATTTATGTAAAAGAACGCTACCCACATTCAGAGGAAGGACTGCAGGAGAGGAAACATAGAAGATAAACAATTGCTTGAACGCATGGGTTGAGGCGGACATGATTGGGGATATGGACTCGAAACTACCACACCAATGCAACTAACAACAATTTGGAAATAGGCCCTAAACAAGAACACATGTTAAAACCAGTGGAAATGTGCATAGGCCACAGGTGGGGGGAGACTGGGGGATGAAGGGGATAGTAGGGGCATGAAGCATATAAACATGTTAAAAATGAATATTAATATAAAAAAGAATATATTAAGGTTAAAAATTAAGAAAGAAAATTAGCTTTAATTTACTCTAACCATAATAGTTTTTTTAATTTTTTTTTTAATTTTAAACCCTTAACTTCTGTGTATTGGCTTATAGATGGAAGAGTGGTAAGGGTGGGCAATGGGGGTCAAGTGACTTGCTCAGGGTCACACAGCTGGGAAGTGTCTGAGGCTGGATTTGAAACTAGGACCTCCCGTCTCTAGGGCTGGCTCTCAATCCACTGAGCTAACCAGCTGCCCCCTCTAACCATAATATTTTACCAAAAATCTAAGTTTAAAAAGCACAAAGTTATCAAATCCCCCCTAAATGTCTTTTTCCATTACATTTCTTTTATATCTTTCTTCTTTGACTAATGTTGGGTTTCATCCTGTCGCTTGGACCAGGATTTTGTTACTCATGGATTTTCTATATAGTCTAATAGTGCTTAGACCTGGAGCCAACCAGAAAAACTTGGATAGGATAGAAACCCTCTATTTGGGTGTAAGACATGCTTTCACTCATGTAAGGCAACCAACCACAACAATCATATAACAAAGATTCTAAAAAAGGAGGGAAAAGAAACCAGTGGTGAGGAACCCTAGAAAGTATACTTTTGGGGGACAGGAATTAACTATCCAGGTTATTACTAGAATGTAGGTACCCTATAGAGATCTAAGAAATGTGTTGGAGCATCATTGGCCTATTGATAATAATAGTCCTCTGCTGACTTGCTGTGGGTCAGCTGCATGTTCATGGAGTGGCTTAGGAGATATTCTATATTGTGTGAGGTGGGGGTGGGGGGGTAGAGGGGATAATAAAACTCATAGAAGTCTGTGATTTCGTGGGATAGTCCTCATTAGAATTATTTCCAAAGGTAGCCCCCCAAGTCACTGGCAGAGTAAGAGTTTTGAAACATCTGGTGCTGATAGAAACCCTCACCTCCATTTTGTAACTGGTTGTTCCAAGTCTGATTGCTCCATATTGGAAGGTTTCCAGAAGGACTAAACTTATAATGCTGGTGAAATGGAGAGTAGAGGCTGACAACTGAGCCATTCTGAGCACTACTATTGCTATTCCTTGACCAGATAGTATCTTTCTACCATCCGTTTGACTTCATTCTCTGGTTCTGAAACCAGGACTTGATCTGTTTGTAAGTAAGTTTCAAACTCTCGGCCACATTTTGGATCTGCTGTGGACTTAGATATTTCTGCTCCACAAATCTGTTAAGTACATTTGGTTGAACCTAAGAATGCACTGTACTCATCTTAGATGTTTTGACCACATTCTGATCTTCTTTTTCCCTGGTGGATCTTGGATTTATTCTGGGAGCAAAGGTTATTTAAGTATGGCTAGTGGCAGAATCAGGGATATCTTGAATAAACATATCCATAGATGAAGGAGCAGCAGGAAAAATTGCCTTGCTTGACTGGAGCTTTTCTGGACTTTGCATTTGGCAATTAGAGTAAGGGTTTGGGAAAGTAAATGGCTCTGTCTGGGACTTGGAGATGTTGGGACTAGTAGGGGTGGCTGGCATTGCTTTCAGGCTGGCAGGACTGGCATTGCTGAGAGTGAGAGCAGGAGCTCATGTTTTAGGGAAGATGGTAGAAGGAATGTTTCCAACCTAGACAGACGGAAAGCCCTTTGTAATAATTAGTAATGTCCAGAAATAGAATAGACTTCCTCAGGAAGTCATGAATTCCTTTTCAATTGCAGTCTTCAAGTAGAGTATAGATAGTAATTGGAGTATGTAACCTATTTTATTTAAGAACCTTAATATTAATTCTTAGAAAACTCTACCTAAAAACCTTTGCTTTGTGTCACCCAGACAGTATCCCAAGCATTTTCCTGATCTGACTCATTCTCAAGAAAACTTCTCTTCCTTCTCAAATTACCACTACTATTCTTGGATCCTTGGGGCAATAACTTACCTAGTAAAGTTTTATGATCTCTCAACATCTTGTGTGATTTCATAGAATATTTCAATGGATTTGTCATCCCAGATGTGCCCAGTATAATCCATCGATCACTACCCATAATAATCAATATTCTGCCATGCATATTTACTACAGAGACCACCCAGAGTAATGGAAGGGGGAGGAGGAGGCCTTCCTTGATTTCTCTTAATGTATTAAGTGTACCAATAGATTAAATAAATTATCTATAAGCTATCCACAGTTCTTATTCTCTTTCTCTCTCCTTTCCTCACTCTCTCCCTTTCTGTATCCCTCCCTTCACTCCTTCCCCCATCTTTTTTTTGCAAATATATCTTTAATGACAACCTGTATATATAATTCTTTGTAACATTTTGCAGCATGCTCAAGCTGACCATATGTGTCCCCACTGGCCTCATTCTTTTGAGGCTAATATTCCATGATTCAGGATCCCCACAAAATATAATACCCATTGTCATTCTGCTAAAGCACAGAACTCCAATCTCAATCCCTATGCAAGTGCTGCCCATAGCTCTAGTCTTTGTATTAGCAGTTCTGGATTGATTGATTTTTATTTTTGACCTCTGATGTTCACTAAAAAAAGGGGGAAGGGAAAAAATAAATGTGTTCCTTGTTCGAAAACTATTTATAGCCTTAGTCCATCTAGTTTGGTGTTCTAGAAATATTGTCTGATATGGGGGAATGCGCTTGCTTCTTGACCCAGCTTTCTCCAACTCTACTTATAGCCTATAGTTGAATGAAAGGAACATGAGATTTAGGGACAGACAAAATGAGCTTGAGTCCTATCTTAGTCACTGACTAACTGTGTGATGTCAACCACTTACTTCATATATCTGGACCCCAATTCCTCCAACCCTAACATATAAGCATATGATTATATGACATGGATTACATCATATGTTTTAATAATCTATGAAACTCTCCTTTAATTCCTTACTGGCTGAGACCAAAATTTTCTGGCTATTTATAACTCACTTGTCGGGGGTTGGCATACAATAGATGGTTTTATTGATAAAGGATAGGGGAAAGTACCTGATGAATCATTTTGAGAATTATGTCACTTGGCCCAGAAAAATCTGTGGAGACCAATGCTTTCTTGATAGCCAGTCAAGACACAGTTTGGAATGAGGCCACACTAATGGACCACTTTGTCAAGAGGCTTATGGACTTGATTAAAGATGAATTCATGAGAGAGAAACTGCTGAAATCCAACTCTGCTCATGTTGATTAAATGGACTTTCTATATCCAGGGAAGACTTTAAATTTGGCCTAATAGCTCCACACTCTTCTCCTCCCCATTCTCCAAATACACGTACACACATAGGTACACATAAACACACACACATGTTTTTTGAGGCTTCATTGTTAACCTAGAGAAGACAATACAGAAAGGCAAGGTCTACTCCATCTTGGGCTTTGAAACAGTTCAGAATCCTGAGAAAAGAACTATGTCTATTCTATGGTTAAGCAAATTACCATCTACAAGTTATACCAACTGAAAAAGGGGAGTTCTTAAAAAATGAGAACAGGAGAATAGGGTTGGCTCATGCTTATGGGACTACTTCACTTCAATTCCTTCTCTTTTTAGATCAAGGAATCCAGGATTATATTCCTGAAAATGAGGCAAATAACTCCAACCACTGAGGCAATTTTGGGACACTAATTCATTGCTGGTGGAGTTGTGAATTGATCCAACCATTCCAGAAAGCAATTTGAAATTGTGCCCAAAGAGCTTGAAAAGATTGCATACCTTTTGGTCCAGCAATACCACTATCAGGTTGGCATCCCAAAGAGATGAAAAAAAGGGAAATGACCTGCTTTTATAAAAATATTTATAGCAGCCCTTTTGTGATAGCAAAGAATTGGAAACTAAAGGGAAATCCCTCATTTGAGGAATGTCTGAATAAATTGTGGCATGTGATGGTGATGAAATGTTATTGTACAATAAGAAATGATGAACAAGATGATATCAGAAAGAACTGGAAAGACCTATGTGAACTGATGCAGAGTAAAATGAGCAGAACCAGGAGAACATTGTATACTTCACTGAAATATTGTGGGACAGTCAAATGTGATAGACTTTGCTACTAATAACAATACAATGATCAAGGACAATTCTGAGGAACTGAGGAAAAAGAATGCTATCAGAATCTAGAGAAATAACTGTTGTAATAGAAATGCAGATGAAAATATATGACATCACTTGTTTATTTAGGTACATGATTGGGATTTTGGTTTTATAAGATTCTTCTCTTACAAAAATAAATAATATGGAAATATGTTTCGAGTGATAATACATATAGCCCAGTGGAATTGCTTGTTAACTTTGGGAGGAGGGAAGGAAGAAGGTGAGAAAACAACATGAATTATTTAACTTGGGAAAACTTATGTGTAAATTTGTTATTGGAATAAAATAAAGATAAAATTAAAAAATATAAAAATAAAAGAACTTTTATTTTTTTTTAGTATCAAATATTCATAAAAAAGAACCCAACCAACCACTGAATAATCTATATACAGGCATATAAGCATTTATTAAGCTTAATGTGCCAATCATTTTGCTAAGCACTTTGCAAATATCACATTTGATCCATATTGATGAATTTATGAGCCTCTAACCCTTCCTCCAGCAACCAAATTCTAAGTATTCTTTATCATAATTAGAAGTAGTGTTATCAATATGAAAAAAAGGAGAATCAATATCTGAAAATCCAGGCTCTTATGCAGGATGATCTGATTCCTTTCTCTTTAAAGAGAAATCCATTTTAAACAAATATTATCTCTAATCCTATATTGGCATGTTGTTCTCAAGGACATTTTTCTAAGGCATAAATCCAAGCTATCAACAACCAGAAAAATTGTTCCAAATCATTTATTAACAAAGAAATACAAACTAAAGCACCTCTAAGGCATTGTTTCACATCCATCAGATAGAGAGAAATGACCAGAAAGAAAATAACAGATGTTGGAGAATCTCTGTAAAAATAGTCATGCTAGTTCATTGCTGGTACAACTGTGAATTAGTCCAATACTTCTGTAAAATAATTTTAAACTAGGCCCAAATTTTACTAAGCTTTTCATATTTTTGACCCAATTGCACTGCCATTAAGACTATATCACAGAGATCAAAGAAAGAAGAGATGACAATGTACTTGAAAAAATGTACAGCAATTCCTTTGGAAGTAGCCCCAAACTGGAAGAAATGGTGAAATGATCAGTTTTGGAAGACCTCTATAAAATGATGCAACATGAAATGAACAGACCTGGAATTATTAATAGAATTATAACTGAATAGATAAAAATAAATTTGAAAGATTATAATTATAACCAATGCAACAATAAACCAGAAATTCATAGGACTAAAGATTTCACCCATTTCCAGCCAGGAATTAAACCTTCTAAATGGGACATGGCAAAGTGGATATTGGTTTTGCTAGACTATAAATATTTGTCCTGAGGGTTATATTTTTTTTCTTTTTGTTCCAGAATTTGATTTAAGGTGGTAGCCACAGAAGAAAGGGGAAAATGCTACAGAGGTAGATTTAACTAGAACTGTCAAATGATTGACACATGAGATGAAATAACCATTACAAATTTTTTCCAAGTCATATATTTCAAATATCAGACCCCAGAATCACAAAGTAATAACCCAGAAAATACATATGAGCACTGGATCAAAGAACTGGAGAGAGACTCCATAGTTTACCTAGATCTGCTTTTGCACCTCCTACCTTCAACTATTGACTATTTAAAAAATCTCCCCAGTTTAATGTGAATCATTTCCATTTAAAGATCTTCATAGATCACAAAAGGCATCTTAAATTCATCTAAATTTTTCTTAAGCATAATTTCTTATGATATAATAATATTCTCTTACATTCACATGCCAATTTGTCCAGCAATTCAATATTTGATAATGAATATCCATTTTCCTTCATTGACCTCTTTAGAATATGTGCCAAAGTGATGTAACTGGACTAAAGAGGGTATTTGATCATATATTAAAGGATAATTTTAAATAGTTTTTCAGACTTATTAGACCTAATCATACTTCCCTGACAGTACATTAATGCATCTAATTTTTTCCATAGTCCTTCCAACTTTGACTATTTTCATCTTTGACAGTTTTTGTTAATTTAATGAGAATGAGATGAAACACCAAAGTTTATTTCAATTTGCATTTCTCTTATTAATGACTGGAACATTTTTATATGGTTGTTAATAGCTTGCATTTCTATTTTTTTAAATTTCCTATCTATATGGTTTGACTATTTATCATTTGGGTAAGGGGTCTAGTTCTACATTTGTACTAATTCCCTTTATATCTAAGATATTGGCCCATTATCAGAGAAATATTTACAAAGATTTTTCCCCAATTAGCTGCTTGTCCCTTGGTTTTAACTACAGTGATTCTTTTTTAAGATCAGATTCTCTACAATTGCATTAAATTAAAAGGAAAGAGCAGAAGAGGAAGACTGCCAAAGATTATCTTCCAATTTAGATAACTTGTAACTACAATGAAGAAAGAACAATGGGAGTTGAGATATCTAGAAGTTCAGTCAATCAGTGAGCATTTATTAAGCATCACCAGGAGATAGGCACTGGAGCTAACAGTGGGAGATAGCACAAACTTGTCAGAGGCATGATATAGAAGTGACGGGACCCTTCAGTTTTTCAAACACCTGTTGGAGTTCCTCTTTGTCTCTGTCTCTGCCTCTTTCTTTTTGTCTTTTTCTCCTGGCCAGGCATAAGATTATATTCCTAGAAGTCTGGAAGGGTAAGGGGGAAAAGTTAATATATCCCTGACAATCCTCATTTCAGAGAGAGCTTGGATGTAGATTGAGGCCATGTTTCTGGATGCCTATGTTTCACCAGGTGCCACTGGACTATCTTATATGAACATCCTTAAACAAGGATATTTGTGGCAATAAAATTAAATTATTAAAAAAAGCAACAGCAAAGAAACTCTTGGATGAATATATTTTCTATGTCTGCTTCTGTGGCGATGGTTACCAAAGGGAACCAACGGAGTCTGCTGAATAATGAGTTGCCCTTCCTTTTTCTAACAGATGCATTTGACTATAACCTGGCTAAATCATTTAAGCTTTTTGGCCCTCATTTTCTTTAGCTATAAATCGAAGGTTGGGTTTGATATCTCAGATGACTCCTAGCTCTGAATCCAAGATCCTATGTCCTGCTTTGATTTATTCTTCATTAGTGGAGAGGTTTAGAGTTCTTGAGCAATTATAATGATGACGCTTTGTATTTCACACATTGGAATCCTTTCTAACATCACAATTGCAATGCTTTTCTTAGTGATATATATATATATATATATATATATTTGTGTGTGTATATTATAAGATTAAAAATATATGTCCAATCACTGCAAGTATTATATTTTATAAGATTTATTAATAATCATTTGGAGTAAAGGAATAAAAAATGGTAATTGTCTATTAAAATAAAACCATGTGCCCAAGCTTTTCTACCTGCTCAAAAATCCCATGTCCACAACTGCCAGCACAGGAAGAGAAGAGAGCAAGAGTCAGAACTACACAGAATTTTTATCCTGCCTATGTCAGCACATAGGAATGGGAGGAGAGTGGGGTGCTAGGAATCGTAGTTCAAGGGTACAGAATTCTATTTACATGGTATGTATACGTGTGCATTATTATTATTATTATTATTATTATTGTGACTGAAGTTGTTATTATTGTTGTTGATACTATTGTTGTCTGGACCTAGGATGCCATCAGTGTGACTAACTTTTAATGTGAAAAATCCTTACAGTGATGCACTTCAGCTATTCTTCTGTAACTTAAAGTCTTAAAGAGCATCCTTAGGCACTGAAGGATTATTATTTGCTCAGGGTCACACAGCCAATAATTGGTCAATTTCTAAAGTAGATAGCAGCAATGCAATGATCCAGGACAATTCTGAGGGATAAAGAATACTATCTACATTCAGAGGAGGAACTGTGGGAACAGAAACACAGAAGAAAAATAACTGCTTGATCACATGGGTCGATGGGGATATGATTGGGGATGTAGACTCTAAGCGATCACTCTAATGCAAATATTAATAAGGGATGTAAAAATAAAAAGGAGTCTGTAAAAATAAATGGGGAAAAACAATGCAAATAAAGGTTCAAAACTGAAAATATTTCTGGAGTAAAACTTGGACTCATGTATTTCTGACTCCAGACCAGTCCTCTATCTACCAAATCATGCTACCTTCAGTAATTTGTTGTCATTATGGTCATCATCATCATCTCATGAGCTGACTCAAACCAATAAGATCTCCCTATAAAGATAATTCTTAAATCTACAAATCCAGCCTTTTTCTATTTCTTGTACTCACACCTTACATATCCATCACCTTCTGGGCATTGATAATTTATATTTATTTCAAATCTAATATGCTTTGAAACATAACTCAATATCTTGCACACTAAACTCACTCCTCTTCCTAGCTTCCCTGTTTCTTTGAAGGGTACTGATATACTTTTTCAGTCACCCAAAATTTCAACCCTAGCAGTCATCATTAACACAAATGATTATTTTCTTCTAAAGACATACTCATACTTCAAGGTTCATCTCAGAATCCACTAACTCTTTCCAAGATGATATTTCTGATTTCCCCATCTAAACTGGTTTTTCCCTTCTTAGATCTTTCACAGAATATCTCCTATACAGAGCACATATTGTAATCTTTTAGTAGGCATATTTAGGCATATTCTCAAGTGGAGTTCTGTCTACTGTTTCCATGTATAATTCTTCTGTGCCTTTATAGATGGTCTCATGAGTTGCCAAGGACAAAACAATTGCTCACTGGAAAGATAAGCTTTATGAGGATGAGTTCTTTATACTAGATTTCAGATAATAGACTCATAATCTGCTGTCCAGCCTGCTTTCATGTATGGGAATAACTGGCATAGCTCGAACTGGCACTAGAAAAATTTGGGGCTTACTGAATGTTTTTTAAATCAAATGAAGGCCTGAACTGTTAATCCTTAGAGCTGTTACCAGAGCATTTAGTGCCCACTGAGAGGTTTGGGATGCTTCTAATTCTGGCTTCTGATCTTTCTTTTTTGGGCAAGGGCTGCTGGGCACATGAATGTAGCCATCAAAAGTTAATAAACAAATGTAGATCTAAATATGACCATATAACTACACCTATAACTCAGTTATTACCCATGGTGATTGAATAACAATAACAACAACAAAAAGAAGTAGTATTTCCAATAAATTGTATTATGTGCCAGGTACTGTCATAAGCTCTTTACAAATGTTATCTCATTTTATCCTCACAACAATCCTGGGAGTAGGTGTTATCTTCTCACTTTTACCAATGAAGAGACTAAAGTTGACAGATAGTAAAAGGCTTCCCCAAGGTCATGCAAGTGTTGTGTCTAAGGCCATATTTGAACTCAAGACTTCTTGACTCCAGGTCCACTGCTAACTCTATCCTCTTTATCACCCTGCTGCCTAATTGAGGGTCTTTCCATTTAATGTGTCTGAGGGCTCTTACACCTTAAGGTTCAGCACCCTCAATAAGTTTACACTCATGGTGATAAAATCTTCTATTGTATCAGATTGCGAGTTTTATTAGGGAAAACCAAAAGTACCTTCTTCCTTATATCTGTTTCTCAAAAGACAGGAGTCTACACATTGGTGGTGTTCCATTCATCCATTTAATTATTTTATCCATCTCAGAAAAGAATTCCTGGGCTCCAGTAGTCTAGATTTATTCCTGGGTGCAGCCTAACCCTAAAGGAGAATCAAACTTTTCTCAGACCTTTTCCTATGTTATCAACTCACATCAGAATGAAATGCTGGGGAAAACCCCTATGGCAAACATTAGAAGTGGCTCATATTTTGGATTACTCCAAAATGGATTTATTTTACAGAGTCCCTTCTAGAAAAATTAGCCAATGAACAAAGGATGTCATTTATATGATAGCTGTTTAATATTTTCACCACAAAAGAATCATGCTTATTAAAAATACTTAAAAATAGAAAAGCCAAATTATACTTATCTAATATTCTCCTGGTAGATCAGGATAATTTTTTAAAATTGTAGAATATACATTTTATATTCATTTCAAATCTATACAGTCTGAGCTGATCTCTAAGTCTTGGTCTTCTGGGTAGTCAGCAATAGGGAGCCCCAAACTGGGAAGTCAATACCAACTCATGACCTCTCTGATTTTTAAACTCATGAGGCTATTGCCAAACTGAAAACATTCATCTTCAGGATTAATGTCTGGCGAGCTGGCTTAAAAGGAAACAACCACAAAACCAAAGAAAATGATTAAGTACCTAAAATTCAGTCTCATGCTCACCTTGGCAAAGATTGGTTCTAATCACCATATATTTAAGTTTTGACAACCATTGCTGCTTTGGAGGTGGGGAAAAAAGAGAGATGAGGCATCCTCTTCTCCCTTTACATCTTGCTAGAAATTCAATGTCTCACCCTTGCTCCACTTTTCTGGAAAGCTAAAGAAGAGCTATCTTCAGTTCTGTCTCTGGAGAGGACAGACCAAAAGAGAGAGAGTTTGGAGTCTTTCTACAGGTTTATGGCCCATTAAAATGGAGCAATTCTTGCAAAAAAAACCAAACTTCTTCATCCTTAATATTCTGGAGTCAACCCTCTCTGATGCAATCTCACAGGAATGCATAAAAATAAATCCAGAATTTTTTGCATCATTTACACAAAGGTAAGCATCTGTCCTTCAGCAAGAGACCAATAATAATAATCACAATAATAGCTAACATTTATCTAATGCTTACATGTGCCAGATACTGTGCTAAAAATTTTACAATTATTATCTTGATACTTGATCACAATAACATGTGAAGTAGGTGATATTATTATACCCATTTTAGAATGAGAAAACTGAGGCAAAGAGGTTAAGATACCTGCCCAGAGTTACACAGCTAGTAAAATAAACTCAGGTCTTCCCAATTCCAGACTCAGTACTCTATACATTGTACCACCTACTTATGCTTATGTATGGTCATCACCATGAAGGTAGAGTGCAGGCTCAATGTGATCACTCACAATAATTTTTATAATCATTTTTATCCAACAAACTTTAAAAAAAATTATCATTAAAGAACTGCTAGGTTATTCAGTGAAAAGAGTGCTAGGTCTGGAGTCAGGAAGACCTGAATTTAAATCTACTTACTAGCTTTGTGAACATAGGCAAATCCTTTAACTTTTGCATTGCTTCCTCATTTGCAAAAAGGAAAAAAATAAGAACACCTACTACCCAAGATTGTTGTGAGGATCAGATGACATAATAATTGTAAAGTACAGTATCTGGCACAAAGTAGATACTACAGAAATTCTAAATATTAATAGCTATTATCATTCAGAAGAGACCAAGGCTCAAATCCCATCCTGATGCTTACTAGCTATGTGTCTGGTCAAATCACTTAATCTTTTCAAGTCTCAGTTTGCTTATCTTTTTTTTAATTTAAATTAATATTTTTTCAATTAATGAATTTTTTTCTTCCAATCTTCTCTTTCTCTTTCCAATTGGGTAATACCCAATTGAGATATATAGCACCTGTTTTTGTTCATCAAATTAAATTAGCATAGTAAAACTTTCAGCATACAGACTAAACTAGATTGAGGGTAACCAATAGACCTCAAACCCACTGGTCAGTTAGGGAGTTGTCTAGACCATGCATGTGAAGATTCCCCTTGAAGAATAAGCAGTTGAGAACAATTTGTCCCAAAGTTCATGGAGGCAGTGAAAGTAAATACCATGCAATGATTACACCTTGGTCATAAGGTAAAGATACCAAAGTCATCCACTGTATGCCAGACCATCACTAGTTATCTTGATTTTTGTCTTGCCACAGGAGTTCAATGACTATGGAAGAGTATAAGGCTGATGACTTTGTGCAGCTCTGCTCACTTAAATACAATTCATGAGCAAATCATCACCAATGATGTCATTAGTCCTCTTCAAAAATGAAGAACAAACAAGCCAAATAACTACAAGGATGTTTCTCCTTTTTTCTGCCTCCTAGCTTTTCTGGCTTTCTGGAAGTCCCAGAAAAATTAAACCTTCTACAGGAAACCTGTCCTAATTCCCTTTAATATTGCTGCCTTCCTTTTGCTGATTACTTCTAGTTTATAATATATATGTGTGTGTCTGCATATGAATATACATATATACCTACAAAAATACACATATATTTCTTTTGTATATAGTTGTTTGAATATTGTCTCATTTATTAGAATGTGGCTTTTTTGAGAATAAGGCATGTCTTTTGTGTTTCTTTTTATCCTCAGTACTGAAGACAATGCCTGTAGACAGTAAGTGATTAATAAACACTTTGGTGAATTGATGTGGCAGCTTAAGACCTCTTCCAACTGTGACATTTTTATTCTAAGGATCCTTCTGGATCTGACATTCCATGTTCTAAGATTCTTTCTAGTTCTGACATTTTTTATGATTCTTCATTCCCCACTGGTGCCTGGAGCTCTGCTCAGAAAGTTGAGAATTGGTAGTCACCAGTTTAGTTTCTGCACTCAAGCTCTAGATTAGTGAAAAGCCCAGAAAGACGCATGCTCATCTTGGAACACTGATCTCCTAGTCCAGGAGTTGTGGCATGGGACGGTTCTCTCTACACTGACAAGTGGGCGATACAACCAAGCCAAGCAGCAACAGCTCCATTTTTAGGACGGATCTGAAAGGAGCTCCAGTTCTAGCTTCCAGGTGTAAGATCAAATGACTCTATGAAATGTTGATATAAAATTAATATAGAAGCACTTACTTGTTGAGAGATTTAGAGGTCTTAGAGATATTTGTAGCCACGAAAGATCCTTAGAGAAGATGCATTGCATTAGCTTGTTCCAATGGATCTTATTACTTAGGGTATTCCCTCAAATGATACACACTGCAGTCTGTACTGTACCTCTCTCTTACATGTCTTCTCATAAATTCAACATAGATATTCCATGCAATATGAGAGATAATTTCCTCCAGTTGAATAACATGAGCTTCACTTTTTTCACGTGATAGCACATCCCCTTTTTTTGTAAATAGGCACACTATAAGAAAATAATATGATCATATAGCTCATCTTCCTTATTTTATAGAGAAAGCTAAAGTAAAGAGCAATTATTCTTTCTGTGTTACTATTACCAGTTTTAAATGCAATTTTTTTCAATTTAAATCAACATAACTAATATGCACATACTTTTATCATGGGCAGAATGCTTTTATTATAGAACCCTTGTGAAATAGGTGCTTTAATTACTATTGATCTCATTTTACAAAATGAGAAATTAAGACCCACAGAGTTGAAGTGAATTCTATATTGTTACATATCAATTAAGAGATAGAGTTAGTATCAGAACTCTAGTCCTCTCACTTCAAGTTCAGGGATTTATCCATTACAACATTCTAGCTGTTCAAATAGTATGCAGATTGACGAGTTTCTTTTAAGAGGAAAAAAAATCTATATTTAACCAAATTTATAAATGTAGTTCCATTTGAGATTCAAAAGGGATAAAAAATAATTTTACAACCAGTGATTCAGAGTATTAAAAATGTGTATAGTCTGTTAATCATTCTTCTCTGATTAGACATATTTTTACTCCCTGAAGCTGTTAGAATGTCTTTGACATTTTATTGTATACTCAAAAACAGTGACAACTTTTTGATCAGTTCTGTGTTTGTATATGACGATTAAATTTAACCTAGGGACAGTGTGTATATTGCCAAGGAGGAAGTTTAACATCTTCTAACTCATCTTTCTCTTAGAAGCATGGAAAATCATCAAAGTTTGTGCGAGCATATGTTCCATTTGTTGAGCTAAAGTAGAATGTACTTTGTGTTTGACCTCCAATTAAAATAACAGCCTTGATGCAACTGCCTTGTCTGCAGTAACATATGGTCCCAGGACCAGTCTTGACAGTTTAGGTGAATTTCACATGTTAGCTGAGTCACTTTTCATAGAAGATGTTACTTGGGATTCAGAAATTCAATAATATATTTTTATACTGAATCTTTGATTCCACCTTTTTTATTGTGACATAATTCTAATAGGATGAGCCTATTGCCATCTGGTGAGAAATATTTACATTTCCTTTCAAAGGTAAGAGTAGCTACTAGTTCATTTATATTTACACACATA
Organism: Gracilinanus agilis; assembly: GCF_016433145.1. Taxonomy (NCBI): domain Eukaryota; kingdom Metazoa; phylum Chordata; class Mammalia; order Didelphimorphia; family Didelphidae; genus Gracilinanus; species Gracilinanus agilis. The sequence continues at coordinate 106,090,397 of NC_058132.1, forward strand.
TGTACTTCCACTTAAGATGAAGATAGGAAAGGTCAAAGAGAAGCTCAGCAGTCCTACATTAATGCCTATTGATACATGAAAAATGCCTCACCTTAAAGATCTATAACAATATAATTCTAAAAGAAACAAAAGCAAACTTTTCTGTATAGTCCAGAATGACACATACAAAAGTCCAAAGCCAAAGACCTGCTAAAGTGATAACATCAAGGAAATCAGAATGAAAACAAGTTTCTGACTAGTAACAAACCACATGAGCACAAATAAGAGGATATGGGTCACAATTTGGAGAAGGGGGTCTACAGAGTCTTCCTATGGAAGTCAATGTTTGGTCCCACAAACACACTCAAAGATATCAGATTTCACTCAAGTGAAATCACAACACAAAAGGAGTCCCAGCTATTGAGTATTTAAAATTAATTTCTTGCTCTGAACTTTCAGAACAGAATTATGGGACAGAACAGTCCTCTGTGGGTCACAAAGCAGGAATACAGTGACAAGTAATACAATCTTCAGATCACTGGGAGCTATAGGAGACATTTCAATGCCAAGATTGGGGAAGGTAAGGATTTAAAGAGGCCCAAGACCAACTCCTGATCAGAGATCATAAAAAAAAGATGAGACTGAAAAGGTCAAGAACAAGGAAAAGGTCAAGAAATGGACCACCAGGCAACTGAGAAAGAAGGGCTAAGTGAATGAAAGAACATGTAAGTTCTTATTAAGTAGGAGGTACTCTATTGTAGAGATGTAAAATATGTTTTTATGAGGTATATTCAATCTACAATTCACTTGATTCTTCTTGGAATAAGACTAAAATGTAATTTGGGAATATTTAGTAAAATAAATATCCAACAAAATATAGATAATATTACATTTTTAAAGGAAGTTAGGTGGCATAGTAGATATATTTCCAGGTCTAGAGCCAAGAAGACTTAACTTACTGAGTTCAAAACTGGCCTTACACAAACTTACTAATTGTATGACGCTGGGCAAGTAAATTAATCTTGTTTTCCTCAGTTTCTTCATCTGTAAAATGAGCTGGAGAAGAAAATGGCAAATCATTCCACTATCCTTTCCAAGAAAACCCCAAATGTGGTCACAAAGAGTTGGAGAAGATTGAAACAACAAGAACAATAACCAAAATATTACATTTCAAAACTAAGTAAATATATGGCCAGCAAAAATTACTGTATACAGATTAGTTGCTCTTATCTCTATTTGAATCTGACATCTCTACTAAACTAAGGAAAACAAACAGAAAAAAGCAAAATAATGTAGACTTTTTCTATTCTTAATGAGCTTACATTCTAATTGATGGAAACAAATTTTATAAAAAAATATTACTTATGGTTCTGCAAAACTGCAAAGATCATAAGGTTCACCAGAAGTATCATATTATAGCTGCTAGGTTTCTGCAGGATATTATGATAATTTTAAAATAAAACTTAAAGCATTTTAAGACACATGGACAGGAGAGAATTTAAATTCACATGGACTTGAATCTCAGTGTAAGGCTTATACTTGGTTATTATCAATTCATTCTTGTTTGAATAACCTTGTCAATCTTCATGCTTACCCAATCTAAAGAATATTGGGAGGTGGTTCCATCCTATGAAAGGATTAAAATTAGTTCACGACATAGGGGCACCCTACTGACACTTCTTTTCACATGGCCTGTCTGATGTGTTCTGGAAAACCTGGGAGCCTTTAGGACAGTTATGAGAAATAATATGAGGTAAAGGAAATGAAGCCTGAGTTTGACGTATAGACTGTTTAGAGAATTCCAATGGATACTTGTCTGAACATAACATCATAATCTAAGAAGGGAAGCTGAAAATATGAGTACACAGAAGAAAATAACCAATATATTAAACGGTCCTGTGGGCTTAAAAAAAGGGGCAATGCTTTAGAAAGAGAATAACTCTAAGGAAATTAAAAGCAAAGCTATAAGATCAGTGAAGCAAATAAAAGAAATAAAATGGATATATAAGGATAGATTTAAAAATATTGTGGTTTTAAAAGATTTATTAACAGCCATTAGAAAAATGAAGCCATGCACCATGTTAAGAGTTAGTTTGAAAGCCCCGCCACACCTCCACAACTATGCTGCTTCAGCCAAAAAAGAGAGCGTGCCCTTCCAGGCAATTCCTTTTATATCTTTTCTCTATGTTATTATATTTCCTGTCTACCTGATTAAGTAAGAGGAATCATGGGAAATGTAGTTTTAAAGAGCCCTAAATGTCCACAGGAAGTTTAGATCAGGGACTTCAAAATTCGTTCAAGGACTCCCAAATTTCCAATATCACAGCACCAAGAAAATATCACAGCACCACCACAAAAAAAAAATAGTGAAATCCACATGGAGACAGAGTCTTGCGGAAGCCCCTGCTGGGGCTGAGCCAGAGTTCATCAGAAAAAGATTGGTAGGCTTATTAGAAATATGATTCTTTATCTACATTTACACTTTTATTCTTCCCTCCTCTTTGTAAATAAAAGCTGCTAAAAGTCATTTTGACTTAAGCTATAATATTTTAAAATCAGCAACCACAATGTTACTTTATTACTCTCATATTTAGCATAAAAACTAAATTTAAACTCTTACAAAAGAAACCGCAGCAATTTGAGAACTCTAAAAGTGAAATAGATTATATGTGATGGGTATATGTCCCTGGTGTCTAGAAGTCTTCAAATAGGAGCTTGTTTGAGGCTGAATATTTGTATTGACATAAAGTTTTGATCAAATGACCTCAGAGATCTCTTCCTGCCATTTGGGGATTTATTTTAACTAAGAAGCACAATAATGCTATTTTTACCTTAGATTTCATGTTATAATATGGTGTTTGATCCATGTTGTAGGAGAAAGAGGAATAAATGTGAAGTCTGAAGCTTTGAGCATGAACATGGCCCTGATTTTTTAAAAGATTTTATCATAAATACAATCATGTTGAAACATTAAATCTGTAACTTCCCAACTAAGTTGCTGAGAAAGTATTTTTGCTTGTAGCTTCTCATATCATATATAATACATTTGAATATTTTATGTAAGACCAAATGATACTTAAACTCAAAAGGAAGAAGGGAGAAAACTACTTTTAGAAAGAAACATATCAAATTGTATACTATAGGGAAAGCTACTAATAAGAAAAGAACAGCATATGCAATGCCTAAAGATTGAGAGGATAAAAAGAATCCAAGACTAGCAGTTAGTGGGAAGGAAAAAGGAAGAGAACAGGCATATTATAAGCACATATTGTTTCAGCCATTGTAATAAGGGCTTTACAGTTATTCTATTTAATCCTCACTGCATTGAGAGGTAGATGAACTTATGATTCCCACTAAACATTTAAGGAAATTGAGGAAGACATGTCAAGTGAGTTAGTGTCTGAGGCCAGATTTGAAGTTAAGACTTTCTGATTCAAAGATCAGTGCCCTATCCATAGTGCCACCTAAACCTACCAATAAAACTCATTGTTTTTTATGTCTACACACAAGTGCACAAAATGTACATGTAGGTAACAAACAAGATAAAACAAAAGTTCTAACTCAAAGATGTAAATTTGCCTTCCCAGTCATCAGTGAGAGTTGTGGGAAAAGATTCAAATAAAAAAAAAGAAACAAGACTTAAAATGGCTGGAGGTCATCAGAGAAGTAGGTCTAGGGACAAGAATAGAGCCTGAATCTATAATTTCATTTGCTATAGAGAACTTCCACATGAAGAAAGTCCCTTTGACCAATTATGGTTGGCAAAATCTTTCTAACTTATAGTGTTAAAGAGTTACTTAGACATTACGTAAGGACCTTAAGTTATTTGTCCAGGTTCAAATAGCCAATATTTTCACCTTACTAAGACTTTTGAGACACTGTGTATATCAGAGATAGGATCTAAACCCAGGTTTTCCTGATTCCAAGACTATCTATCCATTACTCCATGCTGTCTCTCCAGAAGCTCTTTTCATATGTAGAAATTCAGTAAACAGAAAAGTTAAGAATGATAGAGAATTTAGGTGAAGATTAATGTAGGTAAAAAGAAATGATTATCATTAAAACATTCTATATACTACCTGAACAGAAATGAAAGAAACAGGTGATGAATTTGGCAAGCAGATTACAAGTTTGGCATGGAAGCAAGACAGATTAATGATGGAATACTTCAACTCTGGATGTATGCTGGAGATTTCTCTCTGCCAAAAGCAGATAGCCAATCATTTATTAACTGCCCTTATTAAAAATTTATCTTTCAAATTTCACTAGAACAAACAAAAACACTTTTTCTCATCATTTTTAACAGTTTTTTTTAAATTTTAAACCCTTAACTTCTGTGTATTGACTTATAGGTGGAAATTGACTTATTGGTATGGGTAGGCAATGGGGGTCAAGTGACTTGCCCAGGGTCACACAGCTGGTTTTTCTCATTATTGAGGAAAAATTAGTCAATAAATAATAAAGAAAAATATGGATTTGGGCAAGTGACCAATGCATTTAAGAATTTGTAAGAGGTAAGTATATAAAAACAAGAATTCACCCTATATTATAGGACAACAAATTCAAAAGGGATAAGAAAAATGCTCGGCTAAATCCCATAAAGCATCAAAATATACTGTGGGAATATCAAAATACATATGAGGAAAGGGATGGAAGAAAACTATTTAAAGAACCCATCAAATTAGATATTATGGGGGAAAGCTACACAATGGAGAAAGGAATTGCATTAGAAAGAAATTCAGTGAATTAAAAAAAAGGTGAGTCAAACCACTAACTAACTCAAAAGAAAATTTCTCAACCTTATGGAGGCGGCTTAGAATCTAAATCCAAGAATATGGGGATTATCAATGCCTTCCACATAACCAACCTTGCCTTAGTTTAGGCCCCATAGCTATCACTGAGGGGATAGATCATTGAGAAGAAAGGACCTACTTCCTCATCACTGCCAATGGAAATGAATATCTAACTCCAACCTACCTGAAGATAAGTCCAAGTGCCTTATAATTTACAGTATTTCTAGACAACTTATCATTCTTTCAGACCCTAATCTAAATACATAATTCAGAGGAGCCACTGTAAAGATAGTATCTGAAAACATTTTGCATTTGCTCTCATCCCTACTTCTTCAGCAACACCACTACCAAAGACCCTGAAAGGAAAGTTCTTGCTATCACAGTTCTTGAAACTACCATGTTATCCCCTAAATAATTTCCTTCACAAAGTCTGGGCCCATCTACATACATGGGTGTGGCTTATCTTAAGTGAACTCCTCCTCAGTCCTGATGAACCCTAGAGCTTGGAGCTCATGTTTTCAGTGCACAACCAAATTAAAGAGAATGGAAAACTGGAGGAAAAGGGCAGATATGAGGCTGGAAGACAGGATTAGCAGTTGAGTAGGTCTAGTCTTCCCTGCTCTGGAATGGAGAGAAGAGCAGAGTCTAACTACTAATCAAAACAATCAGGTTGATGAAAGATATCAAGATTATGTTTTATGATTGGCTGTTGAATAAATTTGGGATCTTTAGCCTATAAAAGATAAAATATGTTGGGGGTAGATATGGTAATAGTCTTCCAGTTTCTGGAAATGTATGACATGCCCCTAATAATGTTAATGAAAATAATTATGGTTATGTTTTAAATTTCATGGCCTATATCCATCTCTGGGAATCCAGCAGTTTCATGGTAGAGGAGAATTTGTGATCACAAGTGATCAGGGGTCTTGGCTGATACTCAATTTCAGAGAGAAATACTAATGTCTGAGGTTGCAAGGGAGTAGATAGCTTTCCCAGGATAAAGACCAGAGTACAGACAAAGAGATCCATGACCATAATTTTCCTCAGATCATAGCATGTTGGAAGTAGCAAAAACTTTAAAAAAATCCTCTAGACCTAGCTATAAAAATAGCAGTGCCCAATAACATTGAGACACCAGTACTGCTTCCCTGATGTGAGCAGAATAGAACTTTAACAGAAATTCTTCAGTCAAAGAAATAGGTTAGGAAAATAAGAAAACAACAACAAAGAACCTCACCATAGAATCTTCTAGGCTAAATAGAAAGATAAGACATAATCTTTCTCATAATAAGACTATGATATGAAAAGAGCTATAAGAAAAGACTCAAAAGGGGAAAAATGAAGATTTTACACAAGCCCATCAGAATTTCTGGAAAAGCTAAAGAAAGAGTAATTATAATATTACAAAAATGAAATGGATTGGTAGAAGAAAAAATGGAGAAAAAAGAGAGAGCAATGAAAGAAAATTGTTAAAGGAAATTAAGTTTGACTTTTTTAAAAGTACTAAAACATTGACAAAAATAACACCTCAAAAATAGAACTGTTCAAATATCAACAGAAGTACAAAACCACACTGAAGAGAATAACTCATTTCAAAGAAGAATTGACCAAATGGGAAAAGAGGTACAAAATCTCACTGAAGAAAATAAATTTTAAAAAATTAAAATAAGGTGAGTGGAAATTAATGATTCTATGAGATATCAAGAAATAATAAAGTCAAAATAAAAACAAATAGAAGAAAATATGAAATATATCACTTGAAATCATTTTACCTGGAAAATAGATTGGGGACACATAATTTAAGAATTACTCATCTAAATATAGACGGCACCTTTACTAATGCTGACCATATATAAGGTCATAAAAGCCTCACAAACGAATGAATAAAAGTGGAAATATTCAATCCAACCTTTAAAGACATAAGGATTACATTAAATAAAGGACCTCATAACCAAAAATTAATTGGAAAATAAATATTGAATCCTAAAGAATTAGTGGATCAAAGAATGAATCATAGAATACATAAGTAATTCCACTAAATAGAATGACAACAATGATATAGTATACCAAAATTTGTTGGATGTAGCCATGGCAATACTAAATAGAAAATTAATATCAATACACATTTGCATGAATAAATAAAGAAAAAAGAAGACCAATGAATTGGAAACAACTAAAAATACTAGAAACAGACAAATTAAAAATCCACAATTGTACATCAAAATTGTAATCATGAAAAACAAAAGAGAAAGTAATAAAATTAAACTTAAAAAACTGAATTAATAAAATGAGGGGCTGGTTTTATGAAAAAATATAAAAATAAACAGCTAATTTGATTTTGTAAAAGATAGGCAAAAATAGATTACCATTATCAAAATGAAGAGATTGAATGTACTATTTATTAATGAACATAAAATTAAAGTAATTATTAGGAGTTACTGTGCCTAATTGTATGCCAATAAAAGTGACAATCGAAGTAAAATGGATGATTATTTGCCAAAGATTAAAATGTCTACATTAATAGAAGAGGAAATAGAATACTTTAAAAATTCAATCTTAGTAAAAGAATCTAAATGAGCTGTAAAAAGCTTCCTAAGAGGGAAGGTGAAAACAGACTCAAATGTATTTACAAATAAATTCTTCTAAGATTTTAAAGAATATTTAATTTTACTATTGCATAAACTATTTGAAAATAAATAGGTAAGAAAGAATGCTATGAAATTCATTCTATAATGCAAATATTGTTTTGATGACTCAATCAGGAAAATAAAAAAAGAAAGAAAATAAAAACCAATTTCCCTAATTAGCATTAATAATAAAAAATTTAACAACAATGGTATAATACAAACATAATATAGTCTGACCATATGTTATTTGTAACAGGAATTTAGGACTGGTTCGATATTAGGAAAACTATCCACATAATTGACCATATCAAAAACAAAAATCATATGATTATCAGAAAAATCTTTTGACAAAATATAATGCCCATTCCTATTAAAAATGCTAAAAAGCATAGGAATCAATGCAGCACTTAAAATAAGATGTTGGGAGACTCTTCTGGGTAAGGATCTGGCTTTATTGTGAGAGAGAAATTACATTACCAGAGGTCTTCAGGTTTCTTCTCAGTTCAAAACCTCAGACCTTGACCATTGACATTCAGGGGTCTTTAAAGGCAAAAAGAAGAACTTACAGTGTAGGGATGAAGACTTACAAGGGTTACTCTTGACACAAGTAATAGTGACTTATAGGTCAGTGACAGGTCAGAACACTTTTGACCTAGCCTTCTTTACATATCATTCTGACATAGTACATCCCAATTCCCATGATCCTCTAAGGCAGTGATTCCCAAAGTGGGCACCACCGCCCCCCTGGTGAGTGCTGCAGCGATCAAGGGGAGAAGTGATGGCCGTGATGGCCAAAGGTGCATTTATCTTTCCTATTAATTGCTATTGAAATTAAAAAAAAATAATTTCTGGGGGGCTAAGTAATATTTTTTCTGGAAAGGGGGCAGTAGGCCAAAAAAGATTGGGAACCACTGCTCTAGGAGCTTCTGTCCTTTATAAATATGAAAAATAATTAATGCTGAAATAATAATATAAATTAGTAATTTAATTAAAGCTATGCTGATAGATAAAGTTATTAGACCACCCGCTTATAAGAATTCAAAATTGCCGCTCTAGTCATTATTACCTCTTCCTCAGTCTGCTGGCCAAGAGCCACTCCCCCCTAACCCAGGAGATTTAAACTCTTCTCTGTGTGGAGACGTAGGCCTCCCCACGCCCAAAGAACCGGAACCAGAAACCTGTTGGACCACGGGAAATGTAGTTTGATAATTTCCCTGTGTCCATAGAAAATATATATATATACTTAAAGATGACATCTCCCAAATTTCACTTTTACACCTTCATGACCTTAGCTTGACCTTCTGGTCCCCGTAGCATCTTACATGAATTAGTTTGATGTGAAGTGCATTATACGACAAATTCACATGCCTAGGATTAACATAATAACTCATTTATGATTAATATGGTAACATGCAGCCTTAAAATGACTGTAACAATACACATATTTGAAATTATAACTCCAGTGTTACCCTGGGACTACATTTTTAATTTGGTTACATATATAGATTTTTGCCCAGGACTAAATTCACACTATACATCACTTTGTTACATTTTTAAAATTCTAAGAATCACACTCCAAACATTGATTAAACTATTAATTATTGATTTTCTGGTTACAGAGATTTTCTTAAAATGGCAAAAAATATCTATCCAAAACAAATGACAAAAATTATCTGTAGGAAAGTTGAACTAAAAACTTTCTCAATAAGATCAGAGTTTAACCTAGGATGCAAATTATCACTACTCTTATTCAATATTGTATTCAGTCTTTTATGAGAAATGCTAGCTATAGCAATGACATGAAAAATTAATTGAAGGAATAAGAACAGACAATGAAGAAACAAAACCATCACTCTAGGCAGATGATATGATGGTGTACTTAAAGAACTCTAGCATGAACATAAATTGTGGAATGACTGAACAAGTGGTATAAGATTGTGATAGAATACTCTGGTGCTATTAGAAAGGATGAGCAGAATGTTTTCAGAAAACCTGGGAATATTTATAAGATTTCTTGCAAAGTGAAGTTAGAAGAACCAGGAGAACACTGAACATAGCAACAACAATATTGTAAGGATAATTAACAGTTTAAAAAAAAAACTTTAGCTATGCTGATCAAGACAATGATCCAAGTCAATTCCAAAGGACCCATGATCAAAAATGCTAATCATTTTCCTAGAGAGAACTGTGGAATTTTTCATGAAAATCAAAACATACTATTAAAAAAGAAAAAACTCTAAAGAATCAATAAAAATCTAAGTGAAACAATTAAGAACATTAGGAAATGTAGAATATGAACTAAATTTACATAAATAATCAATATTTCTACATAATACTAACAAAACAGCATGAAGACAGAAAGAAAATTACATTTAAAATAACTACAGGGAAGTTCCGGGTTAAGATAGCAGCAGAGTAAGAAGCAGCTCTTAACCTCTCCTGACCAAAACACACAAGACTCCTCAAGGGGACATAAAAACAAGTCCAGACTAATGGAGGAACCCCACAACAGGGTGCAGCGTGGAAGGTACGTGGAATTAGGACATTTCCATGCTATAAAGGGGTGAAACAGCTCTCACTAAATCACGGGCTGAGGAACCACCCCACCCCCACCCCCTCCACACACACCAACTATAGTGCCAAAGCCAGCTAAAAAGAAATAGAGCAAGTTTGGGGCACCCATTGATTCATTGGCAGCTCGAGGGCCTGTTCCTGAGAGCAGCAAGATTTGGGACCCCAAAAAGCCAAAGAACGCACTCGAACTCTGAGCGTGGGCGCAGAGCGCAGGCGCAGCGGAGGCGTGGGTAGAGGAAGACACAGCCACGAGCTAAAGCTCTGAAACCCTGAGTGGGGAACCAGCGTAGATGGGTATACGACTGTGGAAGCAGCGCCCTGAGTCTTGTAAAGGAACCTCCTGCAGAGGATCAAACAAGGGGGTCCACCAGGGGGCTTGACCTTGGAAAAAACCAGAACTCAGATCTCAGGAGCCAAAAGACTGTGGACAGACCCCAAGCAAGAGGATACAGCTCAGAAGCTGCTGGGCTAATGATGGCTACCCAGACTCAGGAAGTTCAGAAGAGAAAGATAAACAACAAGAAAAAGAAGTCTTTAACACTCGACAACTTTTACACAGAGAAAATCCAGACAACCAAGCAAACAGAGGAGGAGAAAAAACAAGCATCTGGACCCTCCTCAAATAAGGAAAACGGGTCACAAGCTATGGAAGAGTTCAAAACTGAGATTCTGAGGAAGATGGAAGAGATCTGGCAAGTAAATAACAGTTTAAAATGTAGAATCTTGCAATTGGAAAGTGAGGCACAGAAATCAAATGAACTGATAAGCAAATTGAACACCAGAAATGACCAGATTGAAAAGATCATAGCTGAAAACGAAAAGTTTAGAGCCGAAAACCAGTCCCTAAAGGCTAGAATTGAGCAATTAGAAGCTAATGATCTCTCAAGACAACAAGAACAAATAAAATAAAGTCAAAAGACTGAAAAAATAGAAAGAAATATGAAATATCTCAATGAGAGAGTGACAGACCAAGAAAACCGGTCTAGAAGAGACAATTTGAGAATAATTGGTCTTCCAGAAAAACCAGAAATTAATAGAAACCTGGACTCCATACTAAAAGAAATTATTCAGCAAAATTGCCCTGAAGTCCTACAACAAGAGGGCAATATAGACATTGAAAGGATTCATAGAACACCCACCACATTCGATCCAGAGAAGAAAATGGCCAGAAATATAATTGCCAAATTCAAGAGCTTTCAAGCAAAGGAAAAAATCTTACAAGAAGCCAGAAAGAGACAATTCAAATATCAAGGAACACCAATCAGGATCACACAGGATCTGGCAGCCTCCACGCTAAAAGACCGTAAGGCTTGGAATACAATATTCAGAAAGGCAAGAGAGCTGGGCCTGCAACCACAGATCAACTACCCATCAAAATTGACTATATATTTCCAGGGGAAAGTATGGGCATTCAACAAAATTGAAGAATTCCAAGTACTTGCACAGAAAAGACCAGGGCTAAATGGAAAGTTTGATATCCAACCACAAAAATTGAGAGAAACATGAAAAGGTAAATAAGAAACAGAGGGGAAAGAAAGAAAACTTATAATTTTTAAATTTGCCTTTTTAAGGGCCTCAGTAAGATCTAATTATCTGTATTCCTATGTAGAGAAATGTTATGTATAATTCTCTGTAGTGAACTCTATTCACTATTATAGTATTCACTATTATAGTAATCAGAAGAATAATTCACAGGGTGAGGGTGGAACACTAAATAATCTAAGATGACATAGGGGATGGGAAAGAGGGGATGAATAGCAGGGGACACCAAGAGAAACTTGAGTGAATAAGAAAAATAGGATATTCTATTACACACAAAGAGGGCATGGGAAGGAGAGGGGACAAATACTATTATAAGAAGGAGAGGAAGAGAGCATTAAGAGGTAATAATCAAACCTTACTCTCAGTGTAATCAACCCAGAGAGGGAAGAGTAGCTATACTATCCATTGGGACATAAAACTCTTATCTAAACCTTCTGAGAAAGTCAGAGGGGATAAACCAAGGGAAACAGGGGAGTGGGGAGGTCAAAAAAAGGGAGGGGAGAAGAAGGGGGAGGGAATTCATAAGGCCTTTAAAAACAAAAAGGGGGGGGAATAAGGGAGCGGGTAGAAAGGGAAGTTAATCAAGGGAGGGGATAAGGGATAGGTTCTTAATAGCAAATCACTGGTTTAAAAGGAAACAGTATAAGAAAAAGGGGGTAGGAATAGGGGAGGATACAAAAATGTCAGCAAATGCACAACTGATGATTATAACGCTGAATGTGAATGGGATGAACTCACTCATAAAATGGAAGCAAATAGCAGAGTGGATTAGAAACCAAAGTCCTACCATATGTTGTCTACAAGAAACACATATGAGACGGGTGGACATACACAAGTTTAAGGTTCAGGGCTTGAGCAAAATCTTTTGGGCATCAAATGAGAAAAAGAAGGCAGGAGTGGCTATTATGATTTCTGACAAAGTCAAAGTAAAAATAGATATGATTAAAAAAGACAGGGAAGGTCATTACATCCTGATTAAAGGCAGTATAAACAATGAGGAAAAAAAACTGCTCAATATATATGCACCAAGTGGCATAGCATCCAAATTCATAAAGGAGAAACTGGCAGAGCTCAAGAAGGAAATAGATAGTAAAACCATACTAGTGGGAGATCTAAATATTCCTCTTTCAGATCTAGATAAATCAAACCGAAAAATAAATAAAAAAGAGGTAAGAGAGGTGAATGAAGTCCTAGAAAAATTAGATTTAATTGATATGTGGAGAAAAATAAATAGGAACAAAAAGGAATACACCTTCTTTTCAGCTGCACATGGCACATTCACAAAGATTGACCATGTTATAGGGCATAGTATCATTGCAAACAAATGCAAATGAGCAGAAATAATAAATGTAATCTTCTCAGATCATAATGTAATAAAAATAATAATTAGTAAGGGCACCTGGAGAGGCAAATCAAAAACTAATTGGAAATTAAACAATATGATTCTCCAAAACCAATTTGTCAAAGAAGGAATCATAGAAACAATCAATAATTTCATTGAAGAAAATGACAATGATGAGACATCCTACCAAAGTCTGTGGGATGCGGCCAAGGCAGTACTCAGGGGGAAATTTATATCCTTGAGTGCATATATTAACAAATTAAGGAGGGCAGAGATTAATGAATTGGGCATGCAACTCAAAAAATTAGAAAGCGAGCAAATTAAAAATCCCCAGATGGAAACTAAATTAGAAATACTAAAAATCAAGGGAGAAATTAATAAAATTGAAAGTAAAAGAACTAAAGATGAAAAGGAAGACCTCACCTCTAATGAAGAGGAAATTAAGGCAATCATTAAAAACTATTTTGCCCAATTATATGGCAATAAATATAACAATTTAGGAGATATGGACGAATATTTACAAAAATATAAACTGCCTAAATTAACAGCAGAAGAAATAGAATACCTAAATAATTCCATATCAGAAAAAGAAATTAAACAAGCCATCAAAGAACTCCCTAAGAAAAAATCGCCAGGGCCTGATGGATTCACAAGTGAATTCTATCAGACATTCAAAGAGCAACTAATACCAATACTATACAAATTATTTGATATGATAAGCAAAGAAGGAATCCTACCAAATTACTTTTATGACACAAATAAGGTACTGATTCCAAAGCCAGGGAGATCAAAAACAGAGAAAGAAAACTACAGACAAATCTCCCTAATGAACATAGATGCAAAAATCTTAAATAGAATACTAGCAAAGAGAATCCAGCAAGTATTTAAGAAGATCATCCACAATGATCAGGTGGGATTTATACCAGGAATGCAAGGTTGGTTCAACATTAGGAAAACCATCCACATATTTGACCATATCAACAGTCTAAGAAACAAAAATCACATGATCATCTCAATAGATCCTGAAAAAGCCTTTGACAAAATACAGCATCCATTCCTATTGAAAACACTGAAAATATAGGAATAGAAGGACTTTTCCTAAAAATAATAAACAGTATATACCTAAAACCATCAACAAACATCATATGCAATGGGGATAAATTAGAAGCCTTCCCAATAAGATCAGGAGTAAAACAAGGATGCCCATTATCACCTATATTATTCAACATAGTACTAGAAACACTAGCAGTTGCAATTAGAGAAGAAAAAGAAATTGAAGGTATCAAAATAGGCAAGGAGGAGACTAAGCTATCACTCTTTGCAGATTATATGATGGTCTACTTAAAAAATCCTAGAGAATCAACTAAGAAGCTTGTAGAAATAATCAACAACTTTAGCAAAGTTGCAGGATACAAAATAAATGCACATAAATCATCAGCATTTCTATATATTTCCAACACACTAGAGCAGGAAGAAATAGAAAGAGAAACACCATTTAAAATCACCCTAGACAATATAAAATACTTAGGAATCTATCTACCAAAACAAACACAGCAATTATATGAAAACAACTAAAAAACACTTTCCAAACAAATAAAACTGGATTTAAACAATTAGAAAGCCATTGATTGCTCATGGGCTGGACGAGCTAACATAATAAAAATGACCATTCTACCCAAATTAATTTACCTATTTAGCGCCATACCTATCAAGCTACCAAAAAACTTCTTTACTGAATTAGAAAAAACTATAACAAATTTCATTTGGAATAACAAAAGATCAAGAATATCAAGGGAAATAATGAAAAAAATGTGAAGGAAGGGGGCCTAGCAGTACCAGATATTAAATTATACTATAAAGCAGCAGTCATCAAAACAATATGGTACTGGCTAAGAGACAGAGAGGAGGATCAGTGGAATAGACTTGGGGTAAATGACATCAGCAAGACAGTGTATGATAAACTCAAAGAGCCCAACTTTTGGGACATGAATCCACTATTTGACAAAAACTGCTGGGAAATTTGGAAAACAATATGGGAGAGATTAGGTCTAGATCAAAATCTCACACCCTACACCAAGATAAATTCAGAATGGGTGAACGACTTGAATATAAAGAGGGAAACTATAAATAAGTTAAGTGAACACAGAATAGTATACTTGTCAGATCTCTGGGAAAGGAAAGACTTTAAAACCAAGCAAGAGTTAGAGAAAATTACAAAATGTAAATTAAATGGTTTTGATTATATTAAACTAAAAAGCTTTTGTACAAACAAAAACAATGTAGTCATAATCAGAAGAGAAACAACAAGTTGGGAAAAAATCTTTATAACGAAAAACTCTGACAGGGGTCTAATTACTCAAATACACAAAGAGTTAAATCAATTGTATAAAAAATCAAGCCATTCCCCAATTGAAAAATGGGCAAGAGACATGAATAGGCAATTTTCAGGTAAAGAAATCAAAAGTATCAATAAGTACATGAGAAAGTGTTCCAAATCTCTAATAATTAGAGAAATGCAAATCAAAACAACTTTGAGGTATCACCTCACACCTAGCATATTGGCTAAAATGAAAGAAGGGGAGAGTAATGAATGTTGAAGGGGATGTGGCAAAATTGGGACATTAATGCATTGCTGGTGGAGTTGTGAACTGATCCAACCATTCTGGCTGGCAATTTGGAAACATGCTCAAAGGGTATAAAAGAATGCCTGCCCTTTGATCCAGCCATACCATTGTTGGGTTTGTACCCCAAAGAGATCATAGATAAACAGGCTTGTACGAAAATATTTATAGCAGAGCTTTTTGTGGTGGCAAAGAACTGGAAAAGGAGGGTATGTCCTTCAATTGGGGAATGGCTGAACAAACTGTGGTATATGCGGGTGATGGAATACTATTGTGCCAAAAGGAATAATAAACTGGAGGAGTTCCAAGCAAACTGGAGAGACCTTCAGGAACCGATGCAGAGCGAAAGGAGCAGAGCCAGAAGAACATTTTACACAAAGATTGATATACTGTGGTAAAATTGAATGTAATGGGCTTCTGTACCAGCAACAATGCAATGACCCAGGACAGCTCTGAGGGATTTATGGTAAAGAACGCTACCCACATTCAGAGGAAGGACTGCAGGAGAGGAAACATATAAGAAAAGCAACTGCTTGAACCCTTGGGTCGGGGTGGACATGATTGAGGATGTGGACTCGAAACTACCACACCAATGCAACCACCAACAATTTGGAAATAGGTCATTTTCAAGGACACATGACAAAACCAGTGGAAATGTGCATCAGGCATGGATGGGAGGCAGGGTGTGCTGAGGGTGAAGAGGAAAGAAGGAGCATGAATCATGTAACCATGTTAAAAATGATTATTAATAAATGTTTAAATTTAAAAAAATATATAATTGGGAAATATTTAACAAAGCAAATAAAAAGCATAATATAAAAAAATAACTACAGGTAATATGAGACATTCAAAATTCTATTTTTCAAGACAATTGGGAGTCTACTTACCAAGACAAGCCTAGCAACTGTATAAACACAATTACAAACAACTTTCACAGAAATGAGTATCTAAAATATTTGGGGAAAATATCTTTCATGAGTAAGTTGAATCAATATAACAAAAATTCAAATTCTACCTAAATTAATTTATTCATTCAGTACCATGCCAATCCAAGTACAAAAGAATTATTTTAGAGGTTTAGCAACAGTAAACAAAAAATCACTCGGAAGAAAAAAAGGTCAAGAATTATCAAGGAAATCAATGAAAAAATGTGAAGGAAGGTAGCCTGGCAACATAAGATTTAAAGTACACTATGATAAGCAACAAAACCTTCTGCTATTGGGTAAGAAATAGAGTACTGATCAGTGGAATAGATTGGGTATATAACACAGCATCTTGAACAGCAGATTTAAAAATTGAGATTTTAGAATTAAAAATACAGTCTAGAGAATTTCATTCATTAGAAAGTCAATATCTAAGATTTGAGGGTCATAACTCTTATTTGACAAACTTTAAAAACGCTCAATTAAGAAGCACTTTGTGAGAAATCAGTATTTCACAACATAAAACAAACTAAGATAGAGCTTTCATGATTTAGAGAAAAAGAGTGACATCATAAGCAAATTAAGGGAGAATGGGAAGAAATTATTCATAATATCTAAGAGTTCATGGCCAGAAAAGTGATAGAGAGGATCATGGAAAATAAAATGGTTAATTCTGATTCCATGGTATTAAAAAGATTCTGCACAAACAAAACTAATGCAGCAAAAAATAGAAAGAAAATAGGAAACTGGGGCATGGGAGATTACAGTAAGCTTCTTTGATAAAAGTATCCCTTGTCAAATATATAAGGAAATTATATAAATTTATAAAAATCAAAAACTACTTCTATTTGATAAATGGTCAAAAGATATGGACAAGCAGTTTTCAGGAAAAGAAAGCAATGCAAAATAAAGTAATTTGAAAAAACTCTAAATCATTAATAAGTAGAGAAATGCAATTAAAATGACTCTGAGATACCACTTCTCATATTAGATAGCTAATATGACAGAAAAGAAAATGATAAATGGTTGGAGGAATTTGGCAAAATATGTACACTAATGCACTATTACTGGAGTTGTGAGTTTATCCAACTGTTCTGGAGAAGGATTTGCACTATTACTGAGAGACTATAAAATTATGCATAATCTTTCACCCACATGATATCACTATCAATTTTGTATCCCAAGGAGGTCTAAGAAAAGGTAAAATGACCTATCTCTTAAAAAAAAAAAGGTTTATGACAGCTATTTTTATGGTGACAAATAATTGGAAATGGAAGGGATGTCCATTACTTGAGGAATTGCTGAACCAGTTGTGGTATATAATTGCAATGAACTCTTTATGTCCTATAAGAAATGATGAAGAGAGATGGTTTCAGAAAAACAAACAAACAAACAAACAAAAAAACCTAGGAAGACTTACATAAACTGTCACATGAAGTGAGTGGAACCAGAAGAACATTATATTAAGCAACATCATTATTGCGAAAATGATCAACTGGGAAAAATTTAGCTGCTCTTATCAATATAATGATGCAAAACATTTACAAAAGACTCACAATAAAAAATGCAATGCCCTTTCAGAGAGAGAATTGATTGCCTCTGATTTTTAAGAATTTTTTTTCATTTTATTTTTCTTGCTACTTTCTGCAAGATGACTAATATAGAAATATCTTTTCCATGACTTCAAATATAAGAAAAATATCATATTGCCTATCTTTTCAATGAGGAGGGGGAGGGGCTAAATACAGGGAGAGAATTTGGAACTCAAAATTTTTAAAAAGTAAAGTTCAAAATTAATTAATTAAAAGGAAGAAAATAAATGGCACTTTCATAGCAATCTAAAGAATACAAAGTACTTTCCAAATATCTCCTTTTATCCTAAAAAAAAAGAAGTAGATACTATTATTATTTTCATTTTATTAAGGAGAAAACTGAGGCAGGTATATCTTGTCCATGACCGCAAATCTAGTTATTGTCTGAGGCCAGATTATGGAATTAAACTACTTTACTTGGTCCCAGAGGGCACAGGTAACAACATTATGGGAAATTTGAAAATAAATAGATTTAGTATCAGTATGAAAGAAGGCTTTATAATATAATATAATTATAATTTTATAATAACAACTAAAACTGTCATTTTGAAATATAGGTTAGACTAGAGCCAGCTAGGAGACATTAGTTAAAGCCCTTGGTTTGTGGTTAGGAAGAACTGAGTCTGAATCCTACCTTAAGCACTTAATATGTCTGTGTGATCCTGGTAAAGTCATTTATCTCAGCTTCAGCAGCCTTTTCTTTAAAATGTAGGCAATAAAAGAAACTATATCATAGTTTGCCTGTGGCGATCAAATGAGTTAGCATACAGAAGACGCTTTATAGATTTTACTTTATAAATATTAGATATTATTACATGTTAAAATCTAAACTCTTTTCCCACTCTAAAAGTCCATGAATCCTAGAGGTTAACCACCCCTTCTCAATTTTTATAGTCTAATCTTTAAGAAAAGTGGTGCATCCATTGAATGGGCCCTAAATTACTTAAAAGAATTATTACATGTATTCAAAACTATTTTATTACAATTGAATAATCAATTCTGTGTTTTATGAGAAAGGAAGATTTTAGAAAAGATATGGCTGCCTTCCTTGTTCCAGATTCATGGATAAGTACTTCAAACATCACTCAGGCTCAAAATTCTGACTTTTTAGAAATTTTTCATCACTTGCTTCCATTAGGTTTCCAAGTTTTATCACTTTCCTCCACCATGCTTCTTGTACTGACATTTTATATCCAGCCACATTGCTATCACTTAATCTTTACTTTGATCACCTCTTCCCTACACTATTTTAGGAGTTTCCTAATGAATCTACTTGTCTCTATTCTCTTCCCCTCTGTTTTCTCTTCTACTTCAAAATTTGAATGGAAAGCTGAACTTATCATGCTTAATTATTTCCTTCCCCAGTGTAGAACACATCCAACTTATACCTCATCTAGTACAATTATTGATTTAGTTCCATAAATTTTCTATACAAATTATAGATAAACATGCCAAAGACAATTTTTAGCATTTTACAGATAACATTACAGCATACAGATTGTCTTTCTTTTTTCTTATTTTAACTAAAAGATCAAAAAATCTCATTTTCAAGGCATATGTATATTTAAAGATGTCTATTAGATTATTTCTTTTGAGCAAGTCACTATTGATAATAGGTGTCAACATTTTTCAATTGTCTTTAATATCAATATCAATTTTTATTTTTCTGAAAACATGTTATTCCATGATTCACATTTAACTTTACTTTGAAAATGTTGGAGTTAAAACAGTGGCCTTTTTTTGGAATGGGGTAAGTCAAGATGATTTAGCGGAGGCATTTAATGGATAGATTTTAAATTTCCCTGGAAGATATGTGTGTGTGTGTGTGTGTATGTGTGTGCATGTGTGTGTGTGGGTACACATAGAGGGACAGAGATAGAGAGATAGACAAAGAGACAGATGATTGTCTAAGTCAATAAAATATCCACCTGTGTGTCCTGATTCAGAAACAGGTTTCATTTCCTTTCATTTTCCTGCGCAAATTTCTAAGCTGACCTCTTCTAAATGATTATAGATAAACTCAAGGAAGCTCAATATTCTTCAGGCCTTAGTGCAGTGATTCCCAAAGTGGGCGCTACCGCCCCCTAGTGGGTGCTGCAGCAATCCAGGAGGGTGGTGATGGCCACAGGTACATTTATCTTTCCTATTAATTGCTATTAAAATTTAAAAAAAAATTAATTTCCAGGGGACTAAGTAATATTTTTTTTTCTGGAAAGGGAGCAGTGGGCCAAAAAAGTTTGGGAACCACTGCCTTAGTGCAATCAGTAAAATGTCATCCAAAAAATGGGACTATCTGGAAAAAGCCTCCATCAATAAGAAATTTCTTTCATAGCTGTATTGTATTCAGAATATTATTCATGACCCTGATTGATAAATGGCAAGAATTTGTTTCTGTTTTATGCCTCAACTTATGTGGACACAAGATTGAATATTTATGTGCATGGTCTCATTTGTCAAAGAACATTTTTAATTCTTAATTTAATTGATGCAGATACTAAAAGAACCATATTAATGCTCATCCTAGATGAGATCTTGCTTAAAAATTTTTATAGTGGCCCCCTACTAAGAAAAAATGCAAATTCCTTATTTAGATATTCCAGATGATCTGTGATTCTTTTCAACTTACATTTCAAAGTTATTAAAAATATTACTCACCCCCACACCCTCAGTTCCTCTGCATTCAATTCACATTATAGTACTTATGCAACTGATTTCCTATCCTTTCCTATACTTCCAATCTCTGGTGATTTTCACAGACTCTCAAATACAATATTTTGCATATATTTTCTTCCTGATTCCTACCTCATTTTCAGTAAAATAAAGTTCAAATGTCACCTCTTCCATGAAGCCTTCCTTTATCATCTTCCTTCCCACTCCCATCTCCCAGCAAGCTAAAGTAATCTTTCTGTTTAAATAATCCCAGTAGAGTTTGCTTGTATTTCTCCTTTGTCCCTGTCATATTCTACGTCATTTCTTTTATATTAGTGCATCTCTCACATTTCTTCTTTTAGATTTGAAGATCCTCAGAACAGGAATTTTTCTCTTTGTATCTCCTGCACTTATAATAAGTATTGTATAAAAGTTGGATTTGTATTAAACTGTTAACTATACATCATGAAGGGACAACTTAAAGCAGAGGTTGTTAAAATGTGGTTTGAGTGTCCCCTAGTTTCCATGACCTTTTCAAATAATCACAAAACTACTTTTGTAACAAAGCAATGACATTTTAATCTTTAATGTGGTTAATTTTGATAGACATAACACATAAAACTTTTTCAAGGGGCCTCAATAATATTTGAGTATAAAATGATCCTGAGATTAAAAAAAAATGAGAATAGAAAAAGGTAAAAAGAGCCATTTATAAAAATATATTTACATCATCTCTTTATGTGCTGGCAAAGATTTGAAAACTGGAGGGTTGTTTATCAATTTGTCACTGGTTAAGCTAGCTGCTGTATATAAAGGTGATAGAATACTATTATGTTCTAGAAAATTTCAAATATTTCAGAAAATTCTGGGAATACCTTTATGTACTGATTTAAAGTGAACAGAAGCAAGACAACAATGTACAGATTAATGGCAATATTGTAACAGCAAACAACTGTGAAAGACTTAGTAACTGATCTATACGATGATATATCAGAATTCCAAAAGACTCGTGGTAAAAAATGCTATCCATCTCCATAATTAATTGATTGACTCAGAATGTATGTTGCATCATATTTTTCTTTTTCTTCATTTTTCTTTCTTTTTTATTTTTGGAAATTGACAAATGTGGAAATGATGCATGACTTCCTAAGGGGACCATATTTCTTGCCACTTTACTGGGTGTGAGTGAGAAGATGGAGGGATGAAGAGAATTTGGAACTGATAATTAAAATCAGCTCATAATAACCTCAATCATTGCCACATTAAACATCCTTAGCTTGCTATTGCTAATTAATTTCCTTCAACTAGTTATTGAATGATATACTTTCTGTGTCCTATAATTCTATTTTCAAACCTAAACTATTAAGGAATTAGTTGGAGAAAACTCTAGTCTAAAATAGTATACAATCAAAAGGTAAGTCAGAACTACTCTCTGGGTCTCATTTTTGCCTCCTCTCAAATGATAGGTTAGGTCTGAAGACTTAAACTTTTAGGTTGTACATTCTACCATCCTATTGGCTAGAATCCTTTTAGTTCTAATAGTATAAGATTATATGGATTATTATTTATTGTTCTCACAGGGCAATAGCAGAAAGAACCTCTGTCACAGAATGGAAGATAAATGAAGGAGTGCTCTCAAGGGAGCAATGCAAAGGTTTCATTTACTAAAGATCTTTAGGTCTTCTTAAATCATTGAGTAAGCCATTGTTCTCTAACTTCAGATCTCCATAAGCCCTTCCCATAGTGGGAGAAGGAAAAAGGTCAAGAATTCACTCTTTGTAGAAGTCAAGAGAAAATGAATTATAGAGTTCTAAAGTTGGAGGTCACTTACTTCTTTTCTTAGGCAGTTTGAGATGTATTTGCCCCAGTGCAGGATATGTGTAGAATTCATAGTCTTCGGGAGGAAAGTTGGATTCAATAATCAAGGGCAAAATTTGAACCTATCCATCTGTTCACTCAAAATGGAAAATTAGTCTTCCTGAATTTCTTTCCTGTTCCTTCCGCTTACTTGGCACATGCCTCTTATTTGTCCTTTTAGGGAAAAAAAAACCTAACTAAAATCTCTTCACTGCTGGTGTGACAGATCTTCTGGAGTCATTGCCATCTGGAAAAGCCTCTGTGTATCTCTCATTCTCATCAACACCATCTTCTTCTTCTTTTGAATTTATACATAATAGCCTTTCCTACTTTTGCTCAGGTTCTATTCCATTTGATTTTAACTCCGAGCATAAATATAAAACTTTCTTGTGGCAACAAATCATCCATTTTTGAAATACAAATCAATTTTCTAAAAATAATATCTATGTTTTTATAAAAAGAATATTCTCGTGGCCTGTTTCCTTTGCTTAAAATTACAGAAAGGAAACATTTCTTTAGATTAAGGACAATGTTTATTCAGATGCCCTGTATATTTGTTGATCTCAAAAGTTTCTATGGTTTAATTACCATCCAGTCTTTTTGCTGATTTACCATCTCCCATCTTCCTTTCTCCGTTGCAGAATCTTAAACTATATGTCGAATGAACACCTTAAATTTAAAATGTCCAAAACAGAATTCATTCTCTTTCTCCCTAAACCCTCCCTGCAATCTTCCCTATTATTATGGAGAGCAATACCATTCCTCTCAGTCCCTCAGGTTCACAATCTCAAAGTCATCTTGGTTGCCTCTCTATTATTCGATCACCATCCCATTCAATATGTTGCCAAGAACTGTCAATTTTACCTTTACAACATCTCTTGAATATCAATACACCCCTTTCTCATCTCTGAACTGCCACCACTCTAGGGTAGGCCTTCATCCCTGAAACTCTGAATTATTTAAATAGCCTGCTGGTTGGTCTGACTGCTTCAAGTCTCTCTCCATTCCAATCAATCCTCCAATCAGTCAGTAAAATAATTTTCATAAAATGTGGGTCCAATTATGTCACTGTCATCTCAATTGCAGTGACTTATCTCCAGGAGAAAATATAAAATGTTCTGCTTGGTATTTACATCCCTTGATAACCTTCATAACTTTTCAACTTCATTGACATTGGCCTCCTGGATAATATAAGAATTTGATTCCAGGAATTTTTTTTAGCTCTCCCTCATACCTGGAATGTTCTTCCTCCTTAAGTCTCCCTACCTCTGGCTTCATTTAAGTCCCAACTAAAATCCAACCATCTATAGGAAATTTTCCCCATTTTCTCAATTCCCATATCTTTTCACTATTAATTATTTCCTATTTAACCTATTTACTTTGTATATATTTCTTTATATGTTGTATCCCCCATTAGATTATAAGCTTATTAAGGGCAGTGAATGTGTTTTGACTTTTTTTTAATCCCTAGTGCTTAGCACAACACTTGGCACATAGTAGGTACTTAATAAATGTTTAGTGAGTAATTAATTAATTGATTGAGATACTATAGAATAAAGAAATTATATTAGATTTTGGATACCTGTGTTTGAGATGTTCCTCAGACACTAGGTGAATGTAGTGGCTTTATTCCTCACAATCTCAGTTACACTCTACGTAAAAAAGATAGGTATGAACAATGCTTGAAATATCTACTTCACAAGTTCATTAATAGAAACAGACTTTAGAAATGTATATATGTATGATGAATGTGTATTTTTCTTATGCATAACACATTTTGTTCACATAAAGGAAGCCAGGACGTGTCAGTTGTGGGAACAACTAGGAGTAAACTGTAAACCATTGCCTCAAAGCTTCTCTCAGCCTGTTGTGCTACTCTCTGTGAAGCTCTCTGTAGAGAGCAGATACAATTAGTAAAGAAAAAAAAAAAAGAAAAAGAAGGAGCTGGGTTATTATTTTTTAGCAACCAGGGCTGTTTTGTTTTAAAAAGAAGGATAGATCATAACTCATATTTTACATTTTTATGGTAGAGCCACAGGGTTCTGCTATTCTTAGTTAGTTTTTTTCCTGTGCCTCTGTGTTTCTCTGTACTGGGCTGGGCTGTGCCATGAGCTAACTGAGGTCTTGAGTAGAGTACACAGAAAAGTATAGAAGTGAAAACTCTTTTATGAAGTCCATGATATCCTACTCTTTGACAATGCCTCATGAATCTTCTCCAGTTCTCTCAAATGTATCTGTAAGAGGTCTTAAGGACTCTGAAAATGTTTATTTTTCCTATTATTAATTTGGAAGTTTGTACTTTCTAAAAGCATAATATTCAAAGGCAGAAAATCTTAATCAATGCTATGTTTGATAAAATGTATTTGGCATACTTTGACTATAAAAATGATTTTTATATATTTTAATTGATATGAGCAATTTCAATTTCATTGAATTCAATAAGAAAATATTGAATGCTTATTATTATTCCCAGTTTGTTTTTAAAGATTCACAGAGAGAAACAAAATAATCCATGACTTCAAGGAGCTGGCACTTTAAGAGAATATGAAGATTTACCATTGCAGTATCACTGAGATGTTAGGAGATATATTGGATATTACTTTACTTCTTTTACAGATAAGGAAAAGGAAGTTTGAGGTTGGGGAATGTGATATAGCATGCTCAAAGTCACATAGCTCAGTATTAACAGTCCTAGGACTAGACCCTAATTTCTTTAGCCTACTCATTGACACTATTACACAAACTGTATTGAATCGAATTGAATTGAACCAAAACAGAATCAAAGTGTATTACACATAGGTTAAATGCAAATATACAGTGTATTGTTTTGACCTTTATAGAGAAAATCCTCTGTATGCTAAACAGTCATACTAAAAATAATTGAAACCAGGATATTATACTGAAAATGCATAGCTCAGATATGAGTGATATCATGAACATCATAAATATTTTCACTGCATTCTTCTATTAGAAATTAATCTGGTGACGCTATGCTGTTGCTCATCTATCTGACTAATTATTGATCATTAAATTGGACTTAGTCACTAAGGGCTTAGGGAAGTTGTAATGTCATTTTTTCCACTCATACTTTGGACTAGTTGACTGCTTGTTTTCTAGACTTATTGAATAACAGAAAAATTTGGAACTATGCTCAAAAGGCTATAAAAGAATGCCTGCCCTTTGATCCAGCCATACCATTGTTGGGTTTGTATCCCAAAGAGAACATAAACAGACTAGTACGAAAATATTTATAGCTGAGCTTTTTGTGGTGGCAAAGAACTGGAAAAGGAGGGTATGTCCTTCAATTGGGGAATGGCTGAAAAAATTGTGGTATCTGTTGGTGATAGAATACTATTGTGCTCAAAGGAATAATAAACTGGAGGAGTTCCAGGTGAACTGGAAAGACCTCCAGGAACTGATGCAGAGCGAAAGGAGCAGAGCCAGAAGAACATTGTACACAGAGACTGATATACTGTGGTAAAATCGAATGTAATGGGCTTCTGTACTAGCAGCAATGCAATGACACAGGACAGCTCTGAGGGATTTATGGTAAAGAACGCTACCTACATTCAGAGGAAGGACTGCAGGAGAGGAAACATATAAGAAAAACAGCTGCTTCAACACATGGGTTGAGGTGGACATGATTGGGGATGTAGACTCGAAACTACCACACCAATGCAACTATCAACAATTTGGAAATAGGTCTTGATAAATGACACGTTAAAACCAGTGGAAATGTGCATTGGCCATGGGTGGGGGGAGTGCGGGGGGTGAAGGGGAAAGTGGGAGCATGAATCATGTAACCATGTTAAAAATGAATATTAATAAATGTTTTAAAAAAAGAAATTAATCTGGTGACGATATGCTGTTGCTCATCTATCTGACTAATTATTGATCATTAAATTGGACTTAGTCACTAGGGGCTTAGGGAAGTTGTAATATTATTTTTTCCACTCATACTTTGAACTAGTTGACTGCTTGTTTTCTAGACTTATTGAATAACAAATTACAATGATAATTTAAATCAAATGTTGGATATAATCACTCAAATGTTTTTTGGACTCAAAGGAGAGCATCACAAAGATAAAATACTATGTCTGATATACAGTTAGTAAGTAAAGTAAATATTCAAATTGGAAAATTAAATGGGAAATGGTAAAGATGAAAGGAAAATTAAAAATCATTAATTCTATCATCCTTGTATTAAAGATTAGGAGATAGATCCAAAATATTTAAGACTTATCCAAGGTCAAGATTTGAATTTTAGTTTCTCTTATTAATTTTGAATGCTCTTACCATTACACCATGTTGTCTTAGCTTTCAAATCAGATGTCCAGATTTATAAGATGAATATTTGACAGATATATATTGAAAAGCTAAGGATCTCAGGGGAAAAACAATTCTATTGGAATATTTACTGGTAAGTATTTTTTCCTCTCTGAATATTCATGTTCTTTTTTTTATAATACTTACTTTCCATCTTGGAGTCAATACTATGTATTGGTTCCGAGGCAAAAGATCAGTAAGGCTAGGCAATGGGGGTTAAGTGGCTTGCCCAGGGTCACACAGTCATGTTCTTTTAATAGTATTGTAAGATTTAAATTTAGTGGTTGGACTTAAATTATGTGAAATAATGTGGTTGGCCAGAGTTATTATATCTCAAGTCAGAAGCTTATTTACAAAAACAGAGTGGGAAACAATAAGGTAGAGAAATGTGAGAGAGGTTAGAGAAAATACCTATACTAGTCCTCAGTCAGGAGGACTGGTAGTGAGTGACTACCACCCTCCTCCAAGAGGGATGCTAGTCTCTTAGGAAACTAGAAAAGTAGTCAGCCCTTTTCACTAACCCAAGTAGGTAATCCAGGAGTCAGAATCCAAGGTTGATGCCTCCATCCAAGTACAGTCTCCAGT
Source organism: Gracilinanus agilis (assembly GCF_016433145.1). Lineage (NCBI taxonomy): Eukaryota > Metazoa > Chordata > Mammalia > Didelphimorphia > Didelphidae > Gracilinanus > Gracilinanus agilis. The sequence goes on from NC_058132.1 coordinate 106,117,807, forward strand.
GAAGTTCCCTCCAAGACTATCTCCAGGAAACAGTCTTCACTAGAGTCACCTTCACCAGACTTATTCCTCAGAGATTTTCATGGCTTTTATGGGGTCCCTGCCCCTTTTCGATGGTGGTGCGGGGGTGAGGGTAGGCGGGGTGGGGGAGGGAGAAGGGGGGCAATCACAGTTTTCAAATTGTCTGAGTTCTCACCTTTGGAACCACACCTTTATGAATGTGTAAACTCTTAAATTTCTGACTAGTTCTCACTAAGCATCAAGTAAGGTGTGAACTCACTAAGTGGTTTGTGAGTTCCTCCACCTAGTTAAAGCTTGTGTTGATTCAATCAAAAGGTAGACAAAAAGGGGGCAGCTGGGTAGCTCAGTGGATTGAGAGCCAGGCCTAGAGATGGGAGGTCCTAGGTTCAAATCTGACCTCAGACACTTCCCAGCTGTGTGACCCTGGGCAAGTCACTTGACCCCCATTGCCTACCCTTACCACTCTTCTGCCTTGGAGCCAATACACACTCCAAGACAGAAGGTAAGGGTTTAAAAAAAAAAAGGTAGACAAAAGAGAGCTAATCTTGTACTCACAACCTAGTGAGGTACTAAGTGTGGGTACTTAAGTTATTGTCAAAGTTTTAACTTCAATTTAAGCAAAGGGAACAAAGGATTCCCTTTTCACAAGTGTGAACTCAAAGAAAACCTAGAATTCCCTTTCATAGTATGCACAGTCCTTTTGTAATCTTCCTCAAAGTACTCCATTAGATTTTAAGCTCCCAAGAGAAATGTCTTATGTTTCATTATTTTGAAATCCTTGTATTTCAGTAATCATGAACACAGTCCCAAAAGAATGATACTGGAGATCACAGGATAAGATAGATGCTAATGACCTGGAAAATTTTGATATGTCTGTGTCTGATCTTATAAAAAAGATACATTACTTCCAAGCTTTCCATTGTCACCATTTCTGAAGCCTCAGGTAATTTTCAGTATGTTCTAGAACAATAGATCTCTCCTCTAAATAAACATATACAAAAAGACAGAAGTCAGGTATGTTTCAAAGTTCTTCCAGAACTTGTAGTCAAGCAATTCAAATCCTGCTTCAGATATTGCTATTCTATTACCCTGGACAAATCATTTAACTTCTCTTAATCTTGGTTTCCTCATCTGTAAAACAAAGTTAATAATAGTATTGACCTCGTATAGTTGTAGTGAATATCAAGTAAGATAACATGAAACATGTTTTGTAAAGTCTTAAGTGCTATGTCGATGCTTGCTATTTTTTCCAGATTACGTATTGATACAATTTTTCATAATGATTTTTAAATATTTCTTGATACATGTTTCCTTGCTTTCCACTCTTCTATCCCACTCCTTCAAGAAGGCAAGTAATGTGATATAGATTTTACATATGTTACATGTTCCTCAGAAGACATATCTCTTACACTAGAGAAAAATTCATGATAGAAATAAAGTAAAAAAATGGTATGTCTCCATCTGCAATCAAACTCTTAGTTCTTTCTATGGTGATAGATATCCTTTTTTTTGGTCTTGTATCCCCTGGAGTTGTCCTGAAATATGCATTCCTGATAATAGCTGTCATTCACAATCAATCATTGCACATTATTACTGTTACCATGTACAATGTTCTCCTTAGACACTTTTCTAGAGGAGAATGCTATGTAACAGAATGGGCAAATCCACTGGACCTGGAATCAATCAGAAAAGTTAAAATACTGACTCAGCAAGTTACTTAATCTTCACATTCAGTTTTTCAAGCTTATTGAGAGAATCAAATTCAATAATTTATGTATAATACTTCATAAATTGTAGCCATTATTAAAAGTTGACTTGGAATTATAAACACCTAAAGAAGTACCCTTCCAATATAAAAAGGTCACATCTAGATTTTTCCTTCCCACACAGAAGCTGATAATCAGAGGATTTAGAACATTTTTGGACTTCAGAGTTAATCTAGTCTGATATATTAATTTTACAGATGAGGAAAATCAGAGGCTCAGAGAAGTTAGAGGATTAGGTCACACAGGTAATAACAGACATTGGATTCAAATCTATATATATTTTACTTTAAGTCAAATGTTCTTTCCACTATAACATACCATCTTCTTTGAGCACAACAAGCTCTGTGAGCACCAGTATAGTGGCCATCAAAAGGCAACAGTTTAGAGTTTCTACTTTTGCTTAACTTTAAGTATTTTCAAGATTTTTCTTTTGCCAGTTATGCTTGTTGTTTTCACAATTGTGTATTATTGCCCTTTTATCTCATAAGTTTCTGTAAGGAAAGAGGGGAAATAGGGAATAGTTTCTATATAGAGTTCAATTTTTGTTAATGTATTCATATTTATTTGCCATTTAAGAAGAAGCAAAACCAATGATCTTAGTACCTGGAATATAGATATTAACATATCCTTGGCTATGTGACCATGGACTACCATACAAATCACATAACTTTTCAGTAGCTCAGCCATCTCTTGCAAACTATAAATTACAGACAAAACTTTAATCTCTATTCATAGATGAAGTTCCTGAGCAGAAGCTTTTTTGATCCCAAAATTAGAGCTATAATATATGCCAATCAGTAAGTATTTACTAGACACCTATTATGTGCCAAGAACTCTACTAAGTACTGTGATACAAAAAAAGAGGCAAAAGCTGGTTTCTGCTCCCAAGAAGCTTACAATCTAAAGCAATGATGGGCAAACTTTTTAAAGAGGGGGCCAAAGAAAAGGAAATGCTCATCCGTCAGTCTGTTTCTAAGGCAACTCTTTTGAAGTTTCATTGTATTGTATTCTACTCGTATTCATCAGATTAGGAATAATGTTGCTGGGCTGGATAGAACATTTCAGGGGGCTGCATCTGGCCCACCAGCTGTAGTTTGCCCATCACTGATCTAAAGGATAGAGAGGTGTATAGATATATTAAAATATAGATAGATGAATACATATATACATGTATATGTAAATATATAAATATGCATATATTAAGCATATATATGTGTATAGGCATTTACTTCATTCTCAGTACTCTACCACCAAATAAAAATTTAACTCCTACATTTCAAAAGTTCATAATTTAACAGTTATGTTACTGAAAATCCCTCTCAGTAATATGAAAAACTTTTAAAAGCTTTACTCTTTTAGCTCTCTCTGTTTCTCTCTCTCCCTCTGTCTTACTCTATATATATGAAATTAATCATACATGACTTAATTTCCTTGGTATAAATTTATCATTCTATATTGAAAATATTCTAATATTAAATTTTCCTTAACCTAAAATGAGATCTCTTTGAAAAGATAAGAATATTCATGCATGTGTATATAGATATATGCATGTGTATTTACACACACATATACATCTGTATTTGCATACATATATACATATAAACTATATATACATAGGTATGCATTTATGTTTATAAATAATTATAATCTGAAAACAACTTTAATTGTAGGTCCCTACAAAATTTTATACAAACTAGATTCAAGGAAAAATATATTTTATATTTAGATCAAACCAGGAATGACAATTTCTTTGCCTTTCAACACAATCAACATTTAATATACACTGTATATCTATCATGTAAGGGACCCAATGCAAGATACTGCACAGAATACAAAAACTACATTTAATAACTGCTTCCTTTCTCCGAAGACCCTTCTAAGAAGGCCATAAAATGTGTACACAAACGATAAAAATACAATAAAATATGTAATTCTGCTAGATACAAGTCAAAGATCTAGCTTCTGAGGTTACAAAGTGAGAGGCTCACTGAGGAAAGCAGTCATGCTTTGCCTGAGATTGCTGGCAAGGCCCCAATCTCCCACCCAAAGGACTGCTGCTCTTGGCCAAAGGTCATCATTAAATCCTGAGTCTCCCCTCACTCTGAAGAGCAAAGAAGTCCTTGTAACATCACGACCAAAAGTACCAAACCTGCCTTTTCCCAAGAACAGGTTAGCAATCACTGTTTCCCAACTTGCTTACATCTGTGATAGTAACCCTGGTAACATTCATGTGTGAAGTCATCTTCATGAATATCATCCTGTGGGAAAGTAACACCCCTCCAAGAATGTTGTAATAAGATTTTACTCTGTATAAAAGTCTTTCTCTTTGTCATATTAAATAAGGGTCAGAGCCCCCAGTCATGGTGCTGTGATTCTTTCACTCAGTCCTTCTCAGGCATGCTAGACTTAATCTTTCCTGTCCTTCCCTCTTATCTCATTCTTTCTCTTTAGCTGCTAATCTTGCTAGCAGGCTGACTCTCTTTCTCCACTGCTACCTCGGCCCTCAGATCCAATCACTCATCACCATGCCTCCCATGCTTGGCTGCGACAACAAAGACTGAAAGGAAATATTCACAGTCCACACTATCACTCCCATTCTTCAGTTTGAAACTTTTCTCCACAAAAAATACTCTTGCTCTAGAATACTTCCCTGCCCTTGCAACATTTGTATGCTATCCAATCCTTTAAGACCCAATTCAAAAAGCATCACTATGTGAAGATGGAATTAACTCTCCCCTGCCCACTTTTAGATTTAATCACCAGAAGCATATACACCACAACATTTCCTTAAGTGAGGGGAGGTCTGCAACCCCTGTGCTAAACTGGGTGACAACTCAGAAACAACTGACTGCCCCCTGGGCAATCCTAAGAAAATTCTAAAACTATGATTGGTCCCCATAAAGTGGGAAGGAAGGCACAGGAAGTGATACAAAGAAGGGTCTTTAAAAGTAGTTGCAACTTCCTATGACCAGATCTTTCTTCCTTGAACTTGGCCTGAAAGGAGCTCTGTCTTGGGACCTCAGATTCCTTCTGGTAAGACTGCTCTTCCAATTTCCTTTAGGACTACCACGTGGGTGAGTGCAAAGGCCAACTCCTTTCCTGGCCCCTGAAGGGACTAGGGTTCCTTCCCCATCTTGGAGGAGGAGGCTGCAGTGTCTGGAACCCTTGTGTAATTTACCCCCAGGCCCTCTATCTGGGGCTTCTAGAGCTCTGCATTAGTAAAGCCAGGGCCAGAGCAAATAGTCTAGCTCATTAAGCTAGATTTCTTACTCTGCCTCTTTTCTCATTTCTCTACTTTTACTCTTTCCCTCTATTTTATAAATAAATTGCTATAAAGTCATTCTGACTTGAGTAATAATTTCAGTGACCACATTTCTCCTATATTTAGTCCAACCTTACTTTTTAACCCATACAACTATGAAGCTTTCCCAAACCCTCTCAATAAAACATCATCTTTCCTTAATCTGATTCTATAGACTGCCTCAGTTATCTTCTGCATTTATTGAAATACTGAAATCTTTCAAAAGATCATTGATTGAATCAGGCTTTCCCTTCACCACTCAGATCATTATTTTCTATGACTTAATATCCCATCCTTAAGACAAAAGATCATCTTTACATCAGAAGCAAATGAGACTGACCTCAGATACCATCTAGTGCACTCTAGATCTGAAAAGTTATCAGCTCTACAATGTACCAAAGTAGGCTGATTAAAGACCTACAATTGGTCATCCTGTAACACCTAGCACTTTATTAGGCATCTGTTATATGACAGATGCTATACTTATCTTTAAGGATATGAAAAAGGTGAAGAAATAGCGTCTGCTTTCATGTACAGACTATAGTGGTAAAGACAACATTTGTATATAAATAAGATATAGATGGAATAAATTAGAGGAAATCTCAGGGGAAATGCATTACTATGATTAAAGATAGCTGGAGAAGGCTACTTGTAGTCACTAGGAATTTAGCTAAAATTTGAATTTGGCCAAAATAGCTAGGAGGCTGAATTAAGGAAGGAGAATGTTTGAGGTGTGAGAAAATAGATCATTCTAATATGTTAGACAATAAAAAGCTTGCAGCAAATGTAAATAGTGTTCTGCTATTGATAAATTAAGGATCATAAATACTGAGGAAGATATTCATTATTCAACAAATATTATTGAGAAAAAAGGATATAATTTTGGAGAAAAATGATGACAGGTCAATAGTTAAATCATATAGCACTATAAATTCCAAATGGACAATAAGTTTTAAATGAATTAACAGTTAACAAATATGTATTAATTGCTTACTATGTACCAGGCACATGCTAAACACCAGGAAAATAAATACAATAGAAAACAGTTCCTGATCTCAAGGAATCTACTTTCCTTTGGAAAAGAAAAGACATAAAAGGAAGTGAAAAATCCTAAAGGAGGGGGAGAAAATACCTGATGTGAGGCATGAAGAAGTCAGGAGAATATGCTAGAAGAAAATAAAGAGATGAATGTCATGGGCCCTCTCTTTAAATGAAGGTTCTCAGGAGAGCTATCCAATTAGATACAGGAGCCCCCAGGATAGAAGATAAATTCCAGGAGTGTAGATCTTCTTGGTTGAAAGATATTGTGGGAACCTAAGAGTTAAAGTCATTAGTAGCACAGGGACAGGAATTATAAAAGGAATCCCTTTTCCTTTAAGGATTTTTGTTGTCTTCCCTGACTCTGGACTTTTCTCTCTGGGTGTTTTTGTCTCTTTGTCTCTCTCACCCATACACTTACATCTCAGAAGCTCCCTTTCTAACCCACCTCTCCACACAAACTAGAGGACAAGGGACAGCTATACCTTTGATAACTGTAAAGAGGTGATATGTTCCTAGAAAGTCAGAAGTTAGAAAAAATTACAGGAAAAAAAGGCATGGGTCTGATAATATAAAACTAAAAAATATTTTAGACAACAAAAGTAATGCATACAGAATTAGTAGATTTTTAAATCTTGACAGCCAACAAACTAAAATAGAGTAAAATCTATTTTTCACTATAAAAGTAGGAACATGAAATTCATTTTTATGATTATTTTTTCCAATTATATGACAAGACAATTAAAAAAACCTTTACCTTATGTCTTAGAATTATTACTGGCAGAATATTGATAAGGGTTAGGAAATGAAGGTTAAGTGACTTGCACTTGGTCACCCAGCTAGGAATTGTCTGAGGCTAGATTTGAAACCAGGACTTCTCAATTCACTGCTTCCTAATACAATATTTAATATTGGTTTTCTGATATTTTACTATCTTCTCTCTCTCCTTTCTACCCTTCCCCCCTTCCAAACAAAGCATATAATTTGATGACATTTCTATTTGTGTTTCTCTTACAATACATATTTCCATGTTCATTATTTTGTAAACAAGACATATTGCTTAAACTAGAGAAAAATTCACCAGGGAAATAAAGTAAAGGATGTTGGGGCAAGTAATTCTTTTTTTTTTTTAATTTTAAACCCTTAACTTCTGTGTATTGACTTATAGGTGGAAGATTGGCAAGGGTAGGCAATGGGGGTCAAATGACTTGCCCAGGGTCACACAGCTAGGAAGTGTCTGAGGCCAGATTTGAACCTAGGACCTCCTGTCTGTAGGCCTGGCTCTCAATCCACTGAGCTACCCAGCTGCCCCCATGGGGCAAGTAATTCTTAACAGAAGAAACACAGACCATCAGTAGTCATATAAAAAAGTCTTGTATCTAATAAAGATCTATTTTTAAACAACTTTGAGAATCTAAGTATCCCCCACTCAAAGATTACTAAAATCATTGCTGGAGTAGTTATAAAATGAGTCATGGTATTTCAATGCTGGTAGAATTATTATTAAAGTCAACTATTATTCAAAAAGAGTTATAAGCATTTGCATAAACTTTGAACCGGTGTTCTGACTATTAGATTAGAACCCCAAAAAGATGATTAAAAGTGATAATATTACATAAAATAATTGAAAAATTTATATTTATAATTGAAAAAACAAAACAAACCACTCATCAGTATAAACTTATCTAAATGGATAGGAGATTATGTGAGCAAGTTTTTGGTTTATGAAGTATAATGTAATATTATGCTACCTACCATTAAATAGATTCTAGATATAGATATATAGATATGAACAAATCAAAGATATATTGGAATATTTTTGTGAAGTGATCTACAATGGGGGAAAAAAGAGAAGAAAAAAGGAATTAATTAATTATACTCTGACTTAAACACACTTTTGTGAATAGATGAAGGATCTGTGATTTAATAACAGAGAGTTTAAGAATTCCACTCTACCTCAATGGACATCTAGCATAAACTATACAAAAATGAAATTGCATGCTACCATAGGCAAAAAATATAGGCAAACAAGTCATTACTTGAAGACTTCTAAGAAGGAGAAACCAGGGAACCACCACTTCTCTGGGAAGCTCATTTCACTTTTGAACACTTTGAATTATTAGAAAGTTCTATCCCCTAGTTTAAACTTTTTTTAATGCTCAGATGCAAGATTTTGCATTTAACCCTTTTGAATTTCATTTCATTATATTAAATATAATGAATGAATAAATAGGGGATGTTAGATAGGAAGTATCTGTTCTTGAAGGAAAAACTCTTCCCAGTAATGGCAAGTCCCACTATATTCTATCCTTTTCAGATCTCATCAGTCAAAGGAAATGCTTAAAAACAGATATAATTCCTCAAATAATCCTCAAGTTTTCTTTTCACCATGCATTCAACAAATCTAATAATTTCCTTTGACTGAACTTTACATATGACTGATTCAAGAGCCTTCATGATCTCAGTTATACTTCTACGGGTAATCTGTAGTTTATTAGTATCTTTCTTAAGCCATGGTGCTCAGAATTGTATCCAATATACTGATGAGGTCTGAAAAGGGTAAAGTACAGAGGGACTTCCCATTACTGAAGTCTATGCCCCTCTTTATGAGTTTCAAATGCATATAAGTTTTTTTTTTCCACTGCCACATCACCTTGCTGATGACTCATAATGAATCTATAGTCCACCAAGATTCCCAAATATTTTCTTTCAAGAACAAATACTTTCTACCTAACATCCCCTATCTTAAACTTGTTTTCATGCTCAGATGCAAGAATTTACATTTAACTCTTTTATATTTCATTTAATTATGTTACACGTAATGATTTGGCCTATTGAGACTCTATATGAGAAATAAGATTCATATCTTAATTATGCCATAGATTCTAATCTTTCCTTCTCAGGTTTTTCACCTGCAAATGCAATGGGCATGCAATTCATACCATTATACACACTACTAATAAAAATTGTAAATAGAACAGTGACAAGCATGAGTTCCTAGAGTTTTCCACAAAAAACTTCCTACCATAACTATTATACTTTACGACCATCCATTCGTCCTTCAAATCCTGAATAGTTCTGGCTACATTATCATCTGATTCACATCTTGATCTTCAACAAGGACATGAAATACTTTATCAAAACCTATGTTAAAATTCTAGACAAACTATATCTACAATATTCCAGACTTCTTCTAGTTGAATAATCCTATTCAAAAAATTAAAAATATTATGAAGCCTGGCATAACCTGTAGTTTAGGAAGCCAAGCTCACCCCATACTCATTGTTTCCCTTTCTTGATATGTGCCAATTTTCTTTCATGATATCCTCAATAATTTTTAGAAGAAAGCAAAGTTGATAGATTCACTGTCCTAGAGTCATAAGACTCTATTCTTTTTATTTTGTGAAAAAAATGTAAACCCCTCCCCTTTCATTCTCTATGATTTTTCAAATATCACTGAAAGTGACTCAGTAATGACATTTGCCAGTTCTTTCAGCACTCGAGGATATAGTTTTTCTTGAGCTAGGAAATGAATTAATCAAGAACATCCAAATGTTCTCTTGCTATCTCTTTACTTAGGTTGGGTATCAAATCACTTTTAGTTATTTTTGGTCCAAAAAGTCAAGTGTCAAAGTAATTTGCTTTAACAGAGAAAAAATACAACATTAAAACTTGTTTGTACCATTTTATTTATTATCTATTATCATCAGTTCATCTACTCAATAAAAGGTCCTAATACTTTCATTGGATTCTTTAGATATCTTCTTCTAATCTGGGTGGGGGGCAGAAAGAGGAGAAACAAACAACTTAAAAAATACTTTTGACTTTCCTTTCCAGCCTCAGCTCATTTTGAGATTTGAAATTCCTGTCATTATTTTTCTAGAACCATGCTGTTAAAAGGACTTACTTCTATCTACTCTGTATTAGTTTTAAATTTTAAGTTTGTACATGGTTTTCTGTATATCTGCATGGTTCTTTTTTTGGGAAATTCCATTTTTCTTGCCTCATTGGAATGACCTCCCTTTGTGTCTTTATAACTTTTTTCTTGAGCATTTCCCATCCCTCTTGTGTTGACTTCCTCTGTATCATTTTATTCCATATGATCTTATCTAACTTTCCTCTGAATTCTTTGAAATATATGCTCTCAAAATCTGAATTATATTTCAGACAATACCTAGATTTCCTTTTCTCTATCATACATTCTAGGATGCAGGGGTCACTTCTTCCAAAATGCTTGTGAAATTCCTGCTCTGGCAATCCATTCTTCTGTATTAATAAGCATAAAATCCAAAAGAGAATTCCTCTTCATTTATCCCTCTACTTTCCGAAAGATGAAATTATAAGAGAGATAATTCAAATATTTGTTGACTGCTCTGTTTTTGAGAGGACAGACAGAAACAGAGACACAGAAAGAGAGAAAGAGAGAGAGGTCCTATATCTTGAGAATTTAACTTCTCCCTCACAATTATATCATACCTCTGTAAAAGTTTGGTAATGTATTAATTATACTCCTTATCCTTCTTCATTCTATGTAATTAAACCTACTACACAAAGAAATAATATATTAAATTGGGATTTGAAACCAGGTCTTCTGATTCCTAATTTCATATGATTTTCATTACATCATTCATTATCCTCAAAGATTCATAGTGTTTTCTTTCTAATATGTCATTTTAGAATTTGAGACCATGATTCTTATTAATTCCAGTTGATAGGTCAATGAAACAATAAGCCCTATTAGTAATGATTATGTCTTTTAATTTCACTTTAATAATCTTTCCTGCCTTCTCTCTTGGATTAACTCTTTATCTCATGCCATAGTTGCTTCTCCTGAAAAGGAAATAATCTCCTCTTCCTTGAAACATTTGTTTACTATAAGACCATGCTGATGGGGAAACCAGGCTTCCCAACAGCTATTTGGTAACAGTGAACATGGGAGTCTTATCAGGCAACCAAAATTACCATCTTTAATTTCAGGAGTTTACACCACTACCTTTTCCCTCAATAAACCCAACATTTATGCTGGAAAACTATTTAAAAGGCAAGTTTCCAAGCTCAGTATTCCATTGACAGCATATAATGAATGTTTTGTCATAGCAAGCAGCAAATTTTATTATAGCTCTTCTGCTGAAAATTCCATCTGTTTCTACAAACGCCCCATGAACACAGGAAAGTGATCATTAATCTTATATGCAATAAAACAACAAGAGAATAACAGCTACAAAATCCACCGCCAGAGAAGGTCCCTAAAAATATTTAGCTTTTAATAAGGCTGGTTGCTTAGAGCAAGTGCTATCCCTGCCTGTTCAGTATCAGTTTGCCACTTTTCAATAGCTTGGAACTGTTAGTTAGCCACTTTTGCCTGTTGAAATACTTGTCATTCAGGGTCCAGGTAGCCAGTGGCTTGTTCTCTGCAAATATATTGATTCTTCTAGAAGGCAATGATCTCTCTCAACTCAGCTGTCACAGGATATTTTCAACATTTCTTAGACAATCTGCTATGATGTGGAAGTAAAAGCACAGAACTGGGAGTTCTGAGGTGTGGGTTCAAGTTCTGATTATCAATATTTATATAATCTTGGGAAGATTGTGTATTCACTTAAATTATCAATGGTTTCATCTGCAAAAGGAGATACTCTGTAATATACATGACAGGTTTTCGATGACAAAAGCAATTGTACACCTTAAAACATTAAATGTAATATTATCATATCTAATATGCCTATTTTTAGTTGTATTTTACTGATACTTGTGTATGTCTTATTCTTTTTTCTTTAGAATGTGAACTCCAAATAAGGATAGTATCTTATTTCATTTTTAATCTCTTTCCAAACCCATCTGGAGTTTAAGGAGCAAGTCAGTGAATAAAAATGTATTAAGCACCTACTATGTGCTAGGCATAGTGCTAAGTGCTAGGAATACAAAAACAAAGCCAAAAATAGTCCCTGATCTCAAGGAGTTCACAATTCAATGGGAGAGACAACATGAAAACAACTATGTACATACAATATAGATATAAGATAAATTGAAGATAGTCTTCGAGGGAATGTAATAGCATGAAGGAGGATCACAAAAGGCTTCTAGCAAAAGGTAAAACTATATCTGGGACTTGAAGAAAGACAGAGAAACCAGGAGGCAAAGATGAGAAGGGAGAGAATTCCAAGCAACAAATACTGAAAATCCTAAGTTGGGTGATGGAGTGTCCTATATGAAGAACAGTAGAGGTCAGTGCCTACACATTAAGAGCAATTACTTAATATTCGTTAATTAATAGCAATTAATGAATATATTAACTATTATTTTTCTCAGAAATCATCATTTATTGACTTTTGAAGAATCGTTTTTAAATTTTATTTATTTGTTTGTTTAGAATTTTTTCCCATGATTCCATGATTCATGATTTTTCCCACCTTTCTTCCCTCTTCCCTCCTGGAGCTGACAAATAATTCCACAGGGTTATACTATATGCCCAACACTGCTAAAAATGGACTAAATGGAAAAAAAAAAGAATCCTTCCTATTGAGTGACTAACATGAAGTAACTGGAATCAGGATATAGCCTTAGGCAGAAAATATAAAGACCAATTGTTGAACAAGTAAGAGAAGAAAAGGAATTTTGAAGGAATCTAGCTTTTGTCATATGACTGACATAAAATGAAGCCAAACAGCACTTTGTTCTGAATCTTTCATGTGTTACATAACATTTTATTATGTTAGTACCTTATCCCATCAATAACACCTAATCTCCTAGAGTTCAGAAACTATGTTTAAATATAACTTTTTATCAATTTCAGAGAACAATAAATATTTTTGAATTGAAGGGAAAGCAAGAAAGCAGAATCAGAACTACAATTCAATTAAGTTGACATAGACTACTCACTATTTGCACAGTACTTGGAAAATACATATTGCAGAAAATCTTAATTTAAGAAATAATTTTAATTGTAAGTTCATCAAACCCAGGTTCCATTCTATAAGACCTTTTCTTATCTCTCTATAGAGAGATAAGACCTCTTCTTACCTCTTCTTATCTCTTACATTTCCCTGTAGTGTAAGACAGATTTCTACACCCAGATATGTATGTATATTAATCTCTCAAAACTCCCATTTTCCCCTTCACTATAAAAACTCTTTGATGCCTCTTTAATGTGAAATAATTTACTCCATTCTACCTCTCAATTCGCCCTTCTACCAATGCATCTTTCTTTCTCATCTCTTAATTTTCTTTTATTTTTTTAATATCTCTCCACCAAAGTAAACTCATTCCTCTATCTTTGTATACTTCTTCTACCCTCTCTAATAACTATAAATTTCTTAGAAGTTACACATCTCATTTTCTCACATAGGAATATAAACAGTCTAACTTTATTGAATTCCTTATAATTTCTCTTTCCAGTTTATCATTTTGTGCTTCTCTTCAGTCTTGAATTTGAAAGTCAAAAATTTTCAGCTCTAGTCTTTCCATTAGGAATACTTTAAAGTGTCACAAACACTTTTCTGCCTTGAAATTGTGACCACGCTCTTTGCTCCTGCTCCTGCTCTTCCTTGCTTTGGGCCTGTGAACCAGAACTATGGATGGGCAATGAAACAGAGTCCTGTAGCCCACTGCCAATAAAAAGTCTTTTAAAATTTCTTTATGACTAGTGATCTGACCCCATTACCATCTATGGGCTAACAACTCCTTAAGGTGTCACAGTGGATTTGGTCACCTCCAAGGTCTGCTGCTGGCTTGCCAAGGGATGGCCTACATTGGAATTTGTTCCACTCTCACTTTAGGGAAGCAAACATTTCTTGCCAAACTTCTAAGTTGTATTGTGCAGAAAAATTATTTCACCCTATCTTTTTTTGGGGCGTGAGGATTCAGGGAGTGGGATTCTACTCCAGGATTTATTTAAAGGTTAGAGTTGCTTGTAGGGGAATATGACTGAGCTCAGATAAGTCCCTGCTTTTATTCTACTATCATAGGTAGGATGAGGCAATACAATAAAAATTACAACACTCCTAAGTTAATATGCTTATTCAGTGCTATACCAATTAAACTACCAAATAATTATATTGTAGAGCTAGAAATTTTTACAACAAAATTCTTCAGGGGGAAGAAATAGTCAAGAATATAAAGGAAATAAATTTTTTAAAAAGGGGAGGGAGTTGGCCTGACAGTAAAAGATCTCAAACTATACTATAGAACAATAAATCATGAAAAAAATCTGCTACTGATAAGAAGCAGAATACTAAATCAATTAAGAATATTAGACATATACTATATAGAAGTAAATGATGACAGTAGCCTGGAGCTTGATAAACTTGATAATTTAAATGCTGGGAAAACAAGAAAGCAGGCTGGCAGACATTAGGCACAGACCAAAATCTTATGCCATTTACCAGGATAAGTTCAAAATGTATTGATGATTTAGATATAAATGTTGATTTAAGTAAATTAGGAGTTTGGAAAACATAGTTGTCAGATCTATTCTGGGAATAGGGAAGAGTTCATGACTAAATAAGAGATAGAGAGACTTGTGTAATTTGATTACATGAAATTTTAAAAAATCTACCAGAAAATAAAAAGCTGCCAAGGAAAGTAGGTAAATGGAGAAAACTAATATTAAAGCAAATTTCTGTGAGATAGGTCTCATTTCTCAAATATATAAGAAAGTGACCCAAATTTATTTTAAAAAATGAGTGCCATTTTTAAATGATAAATGTTTAAGAGATATGAAGTGAGAATTTTTAAAGTTATCAACAATAATATAAAAATATATTTTATAACATTAATAGAAAAGGAAATGGAAATTAAAATTAAAATAATAGGTGCCACCTCAAGACCTTCAGATTAGCTATTATGACAAAAAAAACTATATGCTAAAATATAAAAAGAAAAATAAATATACTTATTGACTGTTGGTAAAATTGTGAACTATAAGCATTCTGGAATATAATTTGTAACTCTGACCAAAGGGATGTAAAACTACAAAATGCTTTGACCAGCAATACCACTGCTAGAATTAAATCCTAAAAAGATCAAAGAAAGATGAAATAGACTCATATATACAAAAATATTTACAGTAAGTCTTTTTTAAGGTGGCAAATAATTGGAGGCTGACAGATGCTTATCAATTGAAGAATGGCTATATATGTTTTATTATTTTGATGCAATAGCTTTATGCCTTAAAAAGTGAGGGTGAAGTTTCCAAAAAATAATTGGAAGATTTATATGAACCAATTCAAAATGCAATGAGTAAAACAAAAACATTATACAAGTAACAATATTATTCTGAAAATAAATTGTGAAAGACTGCTTCTTTGATCAATACAGTGACCCAGAATAAGCCAAAAGTGCTAATGGTGGTAAATGCTACCTACCACCAGAGACAAAACTGATGAACATTTAGCATACAAAATTGATGGTATTTCACATTTTTTAGTTTTTTTCTGATATAGCTAAAATGGAAATATACTTTATTTAATTTCATATGTGCAACTGACATTATATTTCTTACCTTCTCAATAGGTGGGGAAGAGTTGTAAAGGAAGGAAAGGTAATTGTAAACTGAAAATATTTCAATAGAAAGTGTTGAAGATTGCTATCCTAGTGGAAACTCCATTGCAAACTTCTTGGGGGGTGGTAATCAGGTATGGTACCAGATGGGCAAGCATGCATCCCTGTAGTGTACACATGACAGGATCATAGATTCCCTGGAGTGTTTAAGGATAAAAAGAAAAGAGTTCTACATACAATGGCAGAACTTTCATACACAATCCTCCTCTTTTCCTCCTCAATAAATATAGAATTGTTCATTTTATCTGGTGCTTAAGTTCAAAATAGATAAATAAAATAGATAATAAGAACAACAAAAAAAAACCCATCCTTACAGGGGAGATTCAGTTTAAAATGAGTAAATCAGAAGGTCTTGGTCCTGTTGACTGGAAAAATTCAGAATTAGTTAGCTTATAAAATCAGGGAGCTGGGATGAGGAAAAAAACTGTGGTTCTTTCTTTACCTTATTAATAACCAAGAAGGAACTCAGTTCTCAATGGGAAAAAGCCAGTATAATACAGTAGAAAAAACACTGAATTTGGAGTTTGAATATCTTCTTTATTGCTCATTTCTCTCCTCTGGGATTTAGGAGAGAGAGAGAAGAGAGAGAGAGAGAGAGAGAGAGAGAGAGAGAGAGAATTCAATAACATTGAAATTCTTTCTGGCTCTCAATCCTATTGTCTGTTAGGAAAGAGAAATAAGCAACTATTCTGTGGGATCAGAAAAAAAAAGCTAGGGTCAATAATTTCCCATATATATAAGAGTTGTGCTAAGATGGATTAGATATCCCTAAATAGAGTTATCTCACTTTCACTAGAGAGTCTTCAAGCACATTTAAGGTATAATATAGAAAGGGTGCTTGCTTTCAGAAAGAATTGAGTTGAATATTCTCTGAGGTTTTTCTCAACTCCCAGTCTAAGAGTATATAATGATAATAACTCACATTGGCATAAAAGTACTTCCAAAGTGCTCTCCTCATCACAACCTTGCAAAATAAATGCTCTTTGTCTAAATATTGTACTATTATTGTTTTTTTTAAAGGAACTTAATATTTAAAGAATATAAAGATGAGGTGATTTAGCTCACAAATCTAGAATTCAAATCTAGGTCTTCTTTTTTCAAATTTAATATTCTTTCTCAGAGCAGAAGTGAAGCAGAGAAGATATACCTGGAGATCAGTCAGATTAAGCCTGCTAACCCCTTTTTCAGATCACCAGAGATCTAATATTCTTTGTATATAATTAGCATACTTAAACTAAGGAGACTGTAGGCATCAATTCTCTGAAATTTCTGGCTCTATATGACCAAGGGTAGACATATTTGGTTTTGCTGGCTCTAGTAAAGTATATTTTTATTTATTAAGAAGCTATGATTGGAAATCGTTTAAGTCATAAACATATAGATTTCTGATATTTATCTACACTATCTTCATTGTTATTACATTCATAGCCAAGAGTTAATTACTTTTAAGTTTCATCCATTCCTTTTTTAATAGTCATTGTTGAATATACTTCTCCACTTAATTGTTCCTTATAATCAAGAAAAACAGTTAACTAAAACCAGCTTAATCAAAGTCTTCTTCTGATAAGGATGTAGTATTATGTGTTCTGAGACCACCACTTCTCTATTGAAAGGAAGGAATTATATATTTCATCATCTGTTTCCCAGTAATAAGATAAGTTATTATACATAGTTTGACTGAACATTTCCATGTAAGTTCTTAAAGTCACTGAATACATTGTTCACTTTCTATTGCTTTTTAACACACATTAATTCAGATATCTCATATTTATTTGTATTATTATTTCTTGCAACATAGTAAAATGTTATTATATTCACATAGAATCTCTTTGTTCAGCTACTCACCAACCAATGGGCATCCACATAAAGTTTTTCTGCTATCACAAAAAGTAATACATATCTAACATTTATAGAGCACTTTAAGATTCCAAGTGCTTCCTGCACATTCTCTTTTCTCATTCCAGTTATTACCCAATGACACAAGTAGGATAAAAATTATTTCATTTTTGAAAGATGAGAAAGAAGGAGCTAAAGTACCTGTCTCATCTACTATGTGACTTGGCCAGGATATGAACACCAGGTCTTCTGAAAAGCTGAATAATTTTAATAATGGCTAACAGTTTACATAGCATTTTATAGTTTTCAGAGCCATATACATCCCTTATATCATTAGATTCTCCCATCATCCTTGTAAGGCCATGGTATAGCTATAATTCTCATTTTATGAACAATGAAAGGAGTTCAAAAATTATAAATTACTTACTCAAGATCATACAGCTAATGAATAATGTCAGGATTGAAGCCCAGTTTTCTAGCTCCCGCATGGCTTCCTTCAGTAATAATATACTGTCTGTACAGTCATTAAGATTTTTTTTTTTAAACCCTTGTACTTTGGTGTATTGTCTCATAGGTGGAAGATTGGTAAGGGTGGGCAATGGGGGTCAAGTGACTTGCCCAGGGTCACACAGCTCGGAAGTGGCTGAGGCGGGGTTTGAACCTAGGACCTCCTGTCTCTAGGCCTGACTCTCACTCCACTGAGCTACCCAGCTGCCCCCCAGTCATTAAGATTTTAAAAAAATAAATCCCTTAGTCTCAGATACATCCATAATCTACATCATGATTATTCAGCAAAATAATGGGTAATTCCAAATTAAAGTTTAATTTAAATATTCCCAATGTTTTGAATTTTTTCTTCTTGTTGTTGTTGTTTGTTTTATCCATACTTACCAATGCTATGATTCTTTTTGGGTTGAACTAACTCTTTTTTCTGGTTTCTGAATAAGTGTTATGGTACCAGCAAATAAAAACATTTTCAGGTAATGTATACAACTTTGGAGAAAAAATTTTTTTTTTCTATTTGAGTCTGAGGGGACAATAAGACAAAAGGCATTTTATATACACTGTAATCCTGGGAAATTGCTTCTAGAATGCTAGTTATAAAGTATAAATATAGCATTGAGGGGATATGTACATTTGAATGAAGGATAGAAGTTCACTCTATTTTTCTTTGTAGGTTTCACTATTCAATTTATAACTCAGGTCATGGATTTTGTTCTGGCTCTGAATTTCACAATCCTACATTTATTCCCACTGAATCCTATTCCAGTCTTCTTTGTAAACAGAACAAATGTTCCAATCTTACCCTATTTCAAGGTACGTAACATGACTTGTGGAGTACTAAGACAGTGATTCTAGGACCGCATCATAATCTCTCTCTCTCTCTTTCTCTCTCTGTTTCTGTGTGTTTATATATGTCTCCCTCCCTTGTTCCCTCTCTCTCTCTTCCTTTTTTCTCTTTCTGTCTGTATCTCTCTCTTTCTATGTGTATGTATGTGCGTCTCCCTCCCTTCCTCCCTCTTTCTCTCTCTTTTTTCTCTCTGTCTGTCTCTGTCTTTCTGTATCTCTCTCTCTCTCTCTCTCTCTCCCCCAGCTACCTTTTGTTTCCCCCTTCCTTCTCCTCCTGTCTCCTTTTCTCAATCTACGATTTCTGAGGAAGAGTTCATGAGTTCATTCACTAAATATTTTCTTAGGTATATTCAAATCTGCATAATTGTCATGACTTTTGTATGCTCTTCTTAGATAAAAGGTTTTACTCAATATTCACTATGCATTATCCTGCAATTGTTAGGAAAAGGCCAGACTTTGAATATCAATCAATCAGTCAATAAACATTTATCAATCACCTAGGTCGGTGATGGCAAATGTTTTAGAGACCATGAGCTATGTAACGCCATCCACCCAGAGACCACGTACTGCCTCCTCCCTATCCCCCATCACCTTACCCCAGACAGGGGAGGGAGAAAGAGCTCCCACTGGGCAGCTGGACAGAGGGATGGGTGAAGTGAGCAGCTCTGCCAGAGTCCCTCTGCCTTTCTAGTAATGAACTCTGGCAGCCTATGGCACACATGCCCACAGGGAGGGCTCTGTGTGCCCTCTCTAGCATGCATGCCATAGGTTCATCATCATGGATCTAGGTTATGCCAGGTACTCTACCCTATAAACACTAAGTAAACAAAAAGATTCAAATGGTAGTCTCTGCTCTCCAGGAGATAACAAACAAATCCGGAAGACAATAATCACATGTAAATTTGCAAATAGTCTATACAGGATAAATGGGAAACACATAAGAGAAGAAAGGCACTAGAATTAAAAGGGGTAGGAAAGACTTCCTTTAGAATATAAAATTTTAGCTGGGCCTTAGAACCCCCCTTTGGGGGGGGCAGGCAATTATCAAAGTAGTGGGGAGGGGGGATTTCATTCCAGAAATAGAGGACAACCAAAGAAAATGTCCAGAGCTGAGAGCAGAAGTCTCTACTTGATGGAACTTCCAGACTAGTGTCACTGAAATAAAGACTATATGTCAGAGAGTAAAGTATAAGAAGACTGGGAAGATGGTAAGATCCTTGGTTATAAAGGGCTTTGAAGGCCAAACAGAGGATTTTATATTTTATCCTGGAGGCAATCAATTGTACCCTTCCTTTTTTAGGGACAGTGATAAGGGATGGAGCTTGAAACTAAAAATGAGTTTCCCTAGTGTCAACCTGGAATAACATGGAACCACGAAAGTAGTTATAAATAACAGGTCTTTAATCAGGACAAGGGAGGCGGAGTTCTCATGGCCACCACACAGAGCCATGTGCACAAAAACCAGTACCAAAACAAAAACTAGGCTCTGAAACTCCGGGAATAATGTGTCTTGGAAAATGTACCATGAGTGGGAATCACCATGGTGGGAATTTCCTTCATCATGGGAATTTCTATTGAACGCAAAAACTTGAGATCTTAAATACTCTTTAGGGAATATAACCATATAACTGACTAGTTTCTTAGGTGCTTTGGAAAGAGGTTGTAGCCTGAGGTCAACATATCTGAGAGAAGCCTAAATACAATAAAAGAAACCATGAAACCAAAAGAGGATATTTAAGTTTTGAATATCTCTATCACTCCTATCCAGGGTGCTTAATGGGTATTTGATGGCTTATTGTTCAGTCTAGGACAAGAATCTGTCTGGCAATTCCTTTAAGCCAAGTTCCCATGAGACAAAGGATCATTTGAGAGGTTTATAAAACAAGGTTGTCACTACACTTGTATTATTTAGAGGCCAAATAGATATATTTAAATTTGGATACTCTCTTTCTGAGCCATGGATCATCCAGAATCATAATCCCTTCAATAACTCCATTTTAGGCAGAAATCGAAATCTCCCTTTTAGAAGCATGAGTCAGATTACAGAGATATCCCTGGATTCAAACCCAACATTAGATGTTTCTTAACTGTGTAATTTTGGGTGTCACTTCAGTTTACCTTAGTTTCTTCAACTATAAATGATAATAATACTACCTATCTCCTGGTGGTATTGTCAACATCAAATGAGATCATTTCAGTAAATCACATGGCTCAGTGCTTCACATATGTAATAATCATTACATGAATTATGTTTTAATTATTTCATATGTTGTGGGAGAGCTTGAGATTATCCTGGGCCAGGAAGGATGCTCCCTCAAGAATAACAGGCTCCAATGATTATCTTTAAAAATGGAGAAATTTATTAGTTGAATGCAAGTTAAATTTATTGAGTTGAATGACTGGGAGGCAGGAGCAGGTGAAATATTGCCTCCATGAAGAGACAGGGTTTAGGATGCTTATACTCTTTTGCAATAGGGACTATGTGAGCAGAGATGGGGTGATGGGGTGATATGCTGTGCCCCAAAGATAAAAGGGGGTGAACTGTGCAGATCAGGGGATGATTAGATATCTGAGATACAAATGGGTGCTTATCAGAAGAAAACTGGGAGATGCATATCTGTGCTCATCAAAAACTTAGGGGAAAGGCCAAAGGGAATGTCTCTCTCAGTAACCCTTTTGTATCATAAGGTTTTTGTTGCTCAAAATCACTTTCCAACAGCCAGCAGTGCAGGACTGCAAGTAAAAAGACCCTCTAGTGAAAAAAAAAAAAGAATTCCTTATGAACTCTTTGATTTGGGATTTTGGTGCATCCTTGGGAAGCCCATACCCTATATCACATATGCATTATTAACAGAGTACATTTTAACATAATTAACATCATACATA
The DNA here is from genome assembly GCF_016433145.1 of Gracilinanus agilis. NCBI lineage: Eukaryota > Metazoa > Chordata > Mammalia > Didelphimorphia > Didelphidae > Gracilinanus > Gracilinanus agilis. The sequence continues at coordinate 106,139,560 of NC_058132.1, forward strand.
AATATTCTTTCCAAATACGTCTTCAGCTCTATTATTTATGTATTGATAAAAAAATGAGTGTTCCACCCACGCTCTCTCTAAATCCAAAAATTGTCTAATGCTACAATTCTAGTTAGGATACTCATTTGGGACAGGACAGACTTTAGGGTAGATAATGTTGACATGTTGATTCTAAACTTGTTGAATTTGCTATCATGGCAAAACACTGATTTTCAAAGCTCTAGATAATTAAGAGAAGGGTGGAAAAAATGTAGGGACCATCTACCCAGAGCTGATAAGTGAAGTCAGAAAATAGAAGTGATAAGGGAGAAGAAAATAATTATCTATATAATGCCTGCTATATTCTACCATGTTAAGTGCCTTACAAATATGTCATTTGATCCTAAAAGTAACTCTGGAAGATAATTGTTATTGTTATTCCCATTTTAGAGAGAATAGAATTGAGGTAAACTAAAGTAAAATGTGACAACTTAGTTTTATGAAACGCTCTGGTACCCCCTGAATCACTTTAGATAGGATTAGAAGGTTTGTCCTAGACTGAACAATAAACCTATAAGGAACCAATGATCTCAGTCAAGCTAGAAATAGAAGATATAATCTAATCTTGAGTCTTAGAAGGTTCTCCCATTATTTCTGGGCCTGTCACAGGGAGTCCAGCCACTGACCATACTTCTTCCCTAGTCTCCCTGTAAACTGTTATTAGTTTGTCCTTTCTTTCCTATATTTCCTAATGGATATATAAGACTCCAAGTTCTTTAGTTCAATGAAAATTCCTGTGAGGAAATTCCCATGATGGAGATTCTCATTCCTGGTGTATTTTCCTAGAGATATTATTCCCAGAATTGCAAAGCCTATTTCAGTGTGGTGTTTATGTTTTGTGTGTACATGACTATGTGGTGGCCATAAGAACTCTGTCTCCCTTGTGCTTATCAAAGACTTGTTCCTTTTCACTACATTTTTTAAGAATAATAAATGTCTCACAAATGGTCTCAGCTAGTAAGTGTTTGAATCCAGATTTGAACTCAGGAATTCCTGATAGGTCCAAGATATTTTTTCACTGTGCCACCTAGCTAATAATCAAGAAAGAGAAAGTAGAGAAAGTAGAGAAGAGGGATGAAGACAGAACCTTGAAGAATATAACTCTTTGAAGGTGGTAGGAGATTGAGAAATCCACAAAGGTAACAAAGAAGAGACTGGAAGAAGGTGAAATGTCAACAAAAGGCATAGAGAAGTTGACATTGCATTATATGTAACTGGATTCAAGGGACCTGAGGCAAAGTGGGGAAAAGCAGATTTGGGCCTGAGTATAAGATAAAATTTGAATTTGTTTTAATGCCTTGTATGAATTCCCAACCCAAGGAAGAAAAGGGACAATGGAGAAGAGTAGAGATAGAAATTTGGAACTTATCTCCATCAAAATAAAAGTTAAAATATTGGAGTGGATTTTTGAGTTGGATTCTAAATGGTAGGATAAAGAGACTGTTTGTGGAGAGAATTAGATCATAAGATTTTAGATTTAAGACCTAAAATGTACCCTAGGTATCCTATAGATGAAGAAAATGAGGTTCAGGGAGGTGACTTCCTCAACATCACTTGGATTTTTTAAAAAGTAGCTTAGTAGGACAGGGGATAGGGGGCTAGATTTATAATCTGATAAAACCAAATTCAAATTCTGCCTCAGTAACTAACTTTTTGACTCTGGATAAGTTACTTGTCCTTCTCTCACTCTCAATGTCTTTATTCATTCCTTATGAACTCTTTGATTTGGGATACCTCTGGGATTTTGGTGCATCCTTGGGAAGCCCATATCGTATATCATATATGCATAATTAACAGAGTACATTTTAACATAATTAAAATCATACATAAATATTCTTTCCAGCACTGGTGTTGTAGGTCCCCCAATATGGACACAGAATTGACTCCAAAATGTAAGGTAAGGGTTTGAAAAAAAGATAAAATAAAGGCATATATCAATTATTACATAAAAAGGAAAGAAGTAGGTTTTTGGCATTATACATGTTGTCTAAAGAAAGTCAATTTAGGAAAAGAGATTTTTCAAAGATGATTAGAGTTTCATGTCTAGTTGAACTGAAAAGATGAAGGTGTCATTTATCAAAATATAGAAACAGAATGATCTTCAGGGTTTTTTGTATGTGGCAGGAACAAGTAAGAAAGACAGTTTATTTGAAGTTAAGATATTCAGTTTGAGATAACTATTACATACATGGAACTTCAGGGTGGTGATCAGAAAGAAGTCATGGTTGGAATTACTACAACTGCATAAAAGTGATTGCTGAAGCCACGGGAGCATATACAATAATGAAAAGAGGAAGTGAAGAGAGAGTAGAGAAGAGAGTGGAGGATACTTGTGCATTTAGGGAAAATGAAACAATATAGACAAAATTTAAAAAGAATGGTACCATATAAGATATAGAGAAGTAGATTTGTCCTTTAGAAGACTATATCCTCTATGCTTCATATTGGAGTAGGTTTAGAACATAAATTAAATTTAGTTTGAATTACTGCCTCATACTTATCCAAGAGAGATACAGCTCTCATTACCAAAAAAGGTTTGAATACAGCTGACATAGATGCTTTCAGGATAGAATGGAAATTTTCAATATTTTTTCATCCAAGGTTTGAGGGGTTGTATAGTCTGCAAATCGAGTCTTTTGCCTCTTCATTCTAAAAAGAAATACAAGTAGGGGGAAGGGTTGTGCTGAAATCTACTACTATCTAGAAGTGAACAAGACACTCATTTAAGGAGAGATATTTGTGATAGAAGTAAGAGAGAATGATGAGAGATACTTTCTTTCACTCCCTTTATTTTCAGAGGTCTTTTATTCTCTCCCCACTGTGCTGCTCACTTCTCTAATCTGGGGACAATCTTATACACTCCTTTCTTAAATGGTAAAAGAAAATTAAATGGCATTTTCATAAACTGTTCCTCAGTACACACAAACACTAGCCTTTGGCTGAGAAAACATTGACAATTACCATCTCATCCTATATAAATAAATGATAGCTGTGTGGTGAAAGTGAAGGGATGAAGGTAGGATTGGAGGAGTGGGAGAAAGGAGAGAGGAAGGTAGAGAAAGGGAAAGGAAGGCAGTGGTCCCCAGCCCCAGCAATTGATCAGAGCCCTTCAGGGGCTCAAATAAATGATCAGAGAGCAACTTTAGAGTTTTGAATAGCTAGGTTTTATTTCTATTAGGAAAGGGAAGGTCTAGGGAAAACTAGGAGATAGGAAGAAAGGGGAAAAGGTGCCAAGAGGAAGCTCTGCAGGGTTCAGCCTTTGGCTCAGGGTAGAGAGAGCTCCAGTGTAGAGAGAGTCAGTCAGCCTCCAGGGTAGAGAACAGGTCAATCCAGGGTCAAGGATTTGAACCTAGGACCTCCTGTCTCTAGGCCTTACTCTCAATCCACTGACTACCCAGCTGCCCCACAAAACAGATGAATTAACAAAACAAATGAATTTTAAAACAGACAAATGAATTTTAAACCCCACTCAAAGTCCAAAAATTTGCAAATTCAGTTGCTCTCTTAGGCTCTTGGATCAGTATATATTCTTCATGTGGTCTCCACAGGCATCTCCATTTTGGAAGTAAGAGAGAATGATGAGGGATACTTTCTTTCACTCCCTTTATTTTCAGAGGTCTTTTATTCTCTCTCCACTGTGCTACTCACCTCTCTAATCTGGGGACAATATTATACACTCCTTTCTTAAATGGTAAAAGAAAATTAAATGATATTTTCATAAACTGTTCCTCCACACACACAAACACCAGCCTTTGGCTCAAAAAATACTGACAATTACCATCTCATCCTGTATAAATACATGATAGCTGTATTACAGTATCTTGAGGAAAGATTGGGGAAGGAATATATTTTTTAAAAATCCCAGCAGGAACTAGTTTTTTGTCACTAGTTTTAAGAGTAGGATGACACAGGATGATACAGAGTTGGAAATACCAATGAAACAGATATAAATAAGGATTTGGAGAAAGGAGGAAAATCATACCTTAAGAGACATCACTTATTAATTAGGTTTGTGGGGAGAACATGTGCAGAATAGTAGAATCTCAACATCGGGAAAGCCATCAGAGATTATCTAGCCCCACCTATCTATATATGAATAAGAATACTTATAATAATATCCCTGACACATGAAAATTCAACTTTCACTTATCTCCTTCCAGTTTCCTAAAAGGAACAAACTTAAAAGCGTAAATCTCTCATTTGGCAAATAGAATGCATTTTGCATATAGTAGAAGTTTAAAAATATTTGTTTGTATTGAATAAAGCTCTTTGGAACTTTATGTATTCTACCATTAAGTATTCTCAGAAATTTTTAGTTACATAGTTAAGAAAGATAGAATTTGTGTAACCCACAATTCCACTGACTCACTCAGAAATGAAATGTCACTTTCAAAACTTTCACTTCTTCCTCAGAAGATAAAAGTGTTTTTTGACGTAAGAGAGGGGCAAAGAGACATGGATATATGCTATACCTTAGGCCTCCAGACTGATTGCACTGAATCTATAAAAGTCTGGAATTGAGTATTTATTGCTTCCTGCTAAACCTCTAAGGATTTTTCTTTTTCTTTTTATTCTAGAGAGATAGCAGAGCACTGCACATTGGTAAAGGAAGAAAGAGGGCGGGGAAAATATAGCTAATAAAACAGTTCAAAAATAAGACTGAAATGTTGAAGGGAAATGCATTGCATATTATGCTTATGTATTTGTACATTTACTCAAAATAGCCATATTTTAATCCTTACCATCTTAGACTTGTTGTCTCTAACCTAAAGGGCAGATCTAAGAGCACTGGGTTGAAGTGCCATAAAGAAGATTTAGTCCCCATGTAAGGAAACTGCTTTAAAATGACTAAAGGTTTCCAACAATGAAATAATTTGCCTTGAAGAGTTTATTGCTGTTGAAAGGCTTCAACAGAAACTTGAAGAAATTGTTAAGAAAGGAGTAATTACAGGGCATAAGGAGAACTAGAAGAATGTGATATTTATACCATAAATTAAAGATTGTAAAATTAACAACTTTGGGAGACTTGATGGGGACAGTTAAATGACTCATTGGAGTTGGAAGGACCTGGATTCAAATAAAGCCTCAGATACTTCCTAACTATATTGACTTTGGACAAGTCATTTAAACTGTTTGTCTAGCCTTTGCCCTTCTGATTTAGCAATATTACTAAGACAAAAAGTAAAGGTTTGGGGGAAAAAAGAAATCTGATCAATGCAATAATGAACCTTGATTCCAGAGAACTGATGGTGAATTACACTTCATAAGAAAGGTGATGAACTAAATATGCAGAGTGAGAGACAATTCTTGGATGTGACCAATAAGGAAATGTGTTTTTCTTGACTATATATTTTCTATATATTGACTATTTATTTTCTATGGGAATGAGGGAAAAGATGTCAGAGAAGAAAAAATAAATTATCATTAACTGAAAAAAGTTTCATTAAGAAAGAAAAAGGAGAAAAGAATATTGGGAAAGGATGGGTAGGCATATGTGAAGAACTGTAGAGAATGCAAAAGGGCATTGGATTTATTAATTAAGAAATCAGTCGTGACTTTTGAGAGAGTAATTTTAGCAGAACAATGTGGATGAAAGCCAAAGAAGTGTTAATGAGAAAACATATACATTGCTTGCAGATTTTTTCCCTAGTTTTGCCCTGAAGAAAAGATATTATAAAAAGGATTCCTATTTAAGAATATGTTTTCCTTAAGATGATCTCTGCAGGCAATCAGTCCTGTAATATGTACAGCCCAAAGTCATGATCCTATAGTGAGATATGGAGGTATTGCACTTTGGAGATGTGCCTGAATTTTAGATAGAAATCACAGCCTTTGCCTTCCTCCAGTTAGTTATAAAGGGGTATGGGAAACAGTATACACAGCCTTAGGATTCATAGTGCTTCCTAAAACTCTAGTATTGCTGGGGGAATAGATGATACAGCATCAGAGACAAAAGCCTGGTACATTTTCTAGTACATCTCCAACTGCATGACCCTCAGACATCTCAAAATCAAACTATGCAAAGCAGTATCCACTCTTTCTTCCCAACACCTTCTTGGTTACATAAGCTTACAACATTGGTATCATCCCTGTTTCTTCACTCTTAATCACATTTTAAATCAGATCTATTACTAATTCTTGTCCCTTCTACATGCATAATATTTTTTATGTATTTTCCCTTTACTGACACATCCACCATGTTGATATAGTCCCCTATCACATCCCCTCTAGTCTGGGTTATTACTATAGCCTTCTAATTGGTCTCCCTGCTTTAACTCTCCTCCTTTGTATTTCTCTCTCTCTCTCTTTTAAAAAATATCACTCTTTGCTTCTCTCTTCCTTTTCTTTGATGGTTCTAGGTGGTTCCATAGAGATTTCTTAGAAGAGATAATTGTAAATTCTTATATTACTTGAAGTTTTGTTGGGATCAGAGCTCAAAGATTTCGTTGGAGTGCCTTGCATTATGTTATAATAAATAACAAGTAGACTAAGGAACTAACATTTTTTGTTTGTTTTAATTTTTTTAAGCTTGAATGAGTGACTAAAGGATCTTATGGTTAAAAATTTGAATGGCGTGAGTCCTCCCTCATATAAGATCTATTGACAAAATCTGCTTTATCACTTCTCATTTGTATTTTAGATGGATCATTGGATGGATAATTAGATGAATTGGAATAAAGGACTTCATAGATGTTTTCTAGCTCTGAAGTTCTGAAAGCCCATGATTCCAAGGCACTAAATCCTAAAGAAATATATCAAGTATTTAATTACAAGAAAAACATTTCTATAAAGCTTTCCATCTTTATATAAATCTCATCTCATAATAATTCTATATAGGTATCAAGTAGGTAGTGAAAGTGATATTAATCCCTATGAGTGAAAAACATAGACAAGTGGAATGGTGGATAAAATACTCAGCCTAGATTGAGGAAAACCTAATTCAAATCAAACCTATTAAGTCTGTAACCTTGAGCAAACCACTTAACTATCTGTCATACTTGCTTCAATGGAGAAATGTAGATAATAATAATCACCTAGCTTAGTTTTGAGAAGACCAAATGTGGTAATATTTTTATCAAATGAACAATATTTGTATAATATTTGTGGCACTTAATGTTTTTAATTAAAATTAATTTAGCAGTTTTTTAAAATTTTGAGTTCTGTATTATCTCTCTTCTTCAACTACTAAAAAGACAGGAAATGTGATATCAGTTATACATATGAGATCATTTGAAACATTTCAAGCTAGACATGTTGCAAAAAAAAAAAAAAGCAAAAGAAAGTGAAAAATTATGCTGCAATCTACTTTCGGACTCCACAGAGTTTCTTTCTGAAGGTGGAGAGAATTCTTCATTATCAGTCCTTCAGAACTCTGTTGGATCAATATATTAATCAGAGTAGCTAAACTGTTCGTAGTTGGTCAATATACAATATTGTTGTTACCGTGTAAAATGTTCTAATGGTTCTACTCATTTTACTTTACATCAGTTCATGTTAGTCTTTTCTGACTTTTCCAAAACCATTCTATTTATCATTTCTTACAGCACAACACTATTTCATCCCAATCATATACTACAACTTGTTCAGCATTCCTAATCGATGAGTATTCCTTTAATGTCCAATTCTTTGCCACTGCAAATAAAGAAGCTATATTTTTGTAAAGGTTCTTTTAATTTTTATTTAATATCTTTGGGATCCAGGAATTGTAGCAGTATTAACGGATAAAAAAGATGTACAATTTTAGAACACTTTGATCATAATTCCATATTGTTTTCCAGTATAACCAGTTGGACTAATTCAATACCCTACCAATAATGCATTTTTTTTCACATCTGTTTCTGTAATTATCATTTCCTTCTCTGTCATAATGACCAAGCTGATCAGTGTGAGAGGTATTTCAGTGTGACTTTAACTTGCATTTTTCTAATTAATAATGACTTAGAGAGATTGTTTCCCATATAGTTATAGATAGTTTTGATATCTTCTTTTGTGTAACAAATAAAAGATGGTCTGGAGGCTCAGCACCAAATTTATAAGCATTTATAAGTAAAGAGAGTGATTTTGATAGAGGTAGAGAGAGGTCTTAGCCTTTCTAACTTACGGTAAGATCCAGTCCCAGTTTTTGGCCCAGCATGGTCCCCTCCATGCTTCATTGACACTTGCCAAGCACCAATCCAGAGAATCAGTCTGTTCAAGAGCTGAAGTAAAGAGGATCCCCTCCTTCCTTCATTCCCATTTTAAACCCCACTAGCTTCTCCCTCCATGGCAATGTTGTACACTGAAGATTGCATTGATGCCAAGGGATTCCAGGAAACCTTAGATATCATGTTACTCTGTAACATTCAAACACAGGATGGAGGTATTTTAATTCACATATCTGAGAAGAACTTGTTCATATGCTTTATCCATTTAATTGAGAAGTGACTCATATTTTTATATAATTGACTCAGTTCTCCATGTATTTGAGAAATAAATCTTATATGAGAGAAAATTACAGTAAAAATCCATCCGGTCCCTAGTTTTCTGCTTTCCTTCTAATCTTGGTTGCACTAGTTTTGTTTGAGCAATTTTTTTTAATTTAATGTAATAAAAATCTATCTGTTTTACTTCCCATGAACATCTATGCCTCTTTTTAGTTATAAAAACTTCCTTATGCATAGATCTGATGGGTAAAACTTTTTTTATGCTCCCCTAATTTGTTTATTTATATCATGCTTAACGTCTAAATATTTTGTCCATTTTTATCTTGTCTTGGTATATACTGTGAAATGTTTGTCTATACCTACTTTCTGAAAAAATGCTTTCCAGGTTTCTCTGTAGTTTTTCTTTTATATAAAAATATTGAGTACTTGTTCCAAAAGCCTGGGTCTTGTGGATTTATCAAATACCAGATGACTATATTATTTTATTACTCTGTATTGTGCACCTAATTTATTCCACTGATCCACCATTCTATTTCTTATCTAGTACCAGATTATTTTCATGAATACCACTTTTTTCTTTTTTTTTTTTAAACCCTTAACTTCTGTGTATTGACTTATAGGTGGAAGAGTGGTAAGGGTAGGCAATGAGGGTCAAGTGACTTGCCCAGGGTCACACAGCTGGGAAGTGTCTGAGGCCGGATTTGAACCTAGGACCTCCCGTCTCTAGGCCTGACTCTCAATCCACTGAGCTACCCAGCTGCCCCAATACCACTTTTTTTATATCACTTGAGATCTAGTATGGCTATCTCCTAATTTCTTCATATTTAAAAAAAAAATGATTCCTCTCATATTCTTGACCTTTTTTTGCTTCCAAACAAATTTCATTCTGTTGTTGGTTTTTTTTTTTCCTGGCTCTATAAAATAATTTTTGGTAGACTGGTAGAGCACTGAATAAGTAAATTCATTTAGGTAGAATTGTCATTTTTACTATGTTGGTTCAGCCTACCTATGAGCAATTATTGTTTTCTAGTTGTTTAGATCTGATTTTATTTGTATGAAAAGGGTTTTGTAATTGTGTTCATATGTGGGTTTTTCTTGGAATGCAGACCTATATATACTCATTTTAAATAGAATTACTCTATCTCTTTTTAATTTATTTTAGTCAATTGTTTTAGTGTCATTATATCATTGACAAGTGATGGTTATATTACCTTCTTGCCTATTCTAATTTATTCAATTTATTTCTCTTATTGCTATAGCCCACATTTCAAGTACATTTTTCATAACACTGGTGAAAATGGATATCCCTGCTTTACTCTTGATTTTATTGAACACTTTTAGTTTATCTCCATTACAGATAATATTTACTTATGGTTTTACAAAGATAATACATATTATTTTAAGAAAAGTTTTATTTATTTCTATACTTTATAATATTTTTAGTATTAATGAGTGTTGTATTTTGTCATAAGCCTTTTCTGCCTCTGTTGAGATAATTGCATGATTTTTATTATTTTTGTTAATATCAATAAAGCTAATAGTTAAATTTCTTTTTCTAAGAGAGTGTTGTATAAATATTCTATTTCCTCTTCTATTAATTTGAGCATGTTTTTATAAACATTCATCTATTTTACTTAGATTGTCAGAATTATTAGCATATGATTGGGCAAAATAGCTCTAATTGCTTCAATTTCTTCATTGGTAGTACATTCATCTTTTTAATTTTTGATATCAGTAATTTGCTTTTCTTCTTTCTCTTTTTAAAATAAATTAACCAATGGTTTATGTTATTTTATTTTTCATAAAGTTATCTCTTATGTTTATTTATTAGTTTAATTTTTAATTTTAAGAACAAATCCATTTTAGATTTATGCTTTCCAGGGTTTTATTTTTATTTATTTATTTTTCTTTCCAGAGTTTTAAATAGGAATTAGTATTATATTTTGTTAGAGGTTTTTTCTTTCTTTAAGAATTTTGTTACTTTTGCTATTAATCTGATCTTTGTGATATATTTTTATAGTTTCTTAGCTAGTATTGTATTCATGTTCATTAATTAATTTTCTTTCTCTGTTTTTGTCCTTCCTGGTTTATGTATCAATACAATGTTTGTTTCATAAAGTAGTTTGATAGGGCTCCTTCTTTACCTATCTTCAGGATTTTTGTGTGTGTGTTTTTTTTTACCATTTGGCCAAATTTTGTTTTAAGATGTTAATTTTTTAGTACTTTTTGTGCCTCATTGAACATTTTATCTATTACATTAATAATCTCTTTCTAATATATGTCACACTATTTTCCACTTTAATAAAAAAAAAAGAAGATAGACAAGTAGCATGGTGAGGATAATAGACAAGCAGTACACGTGTTCGGTTGATATTCTTGGAATCACAAGGTAAAAAAACAAAGATATTCCTCAAATACTCATAGATTGTGTGCTGTTTCAGAGGAGGAACTATTTTTTTCCCTCTTTCTATATATCCTAAGAATTTAGCACAATGAATGGTGTATATAAATGGCTAATAAATATCTGTTTTTGTTTTTTAGCTGTCCAACTGTGGCAGACTTATATGAGAGGACATAAGCAGTCACACAGAATAATGAAATCAGGGATGAACTGGGATCTAAATTACTGGAGAAAACACCCACACTAATGAGACTGTAGATTTACTAGAGTATTTTAATTATAAAAACACAAACAAATGTATATGTATATGTTATGCAAATATAAATACATAAATATGCATATTTACAGATAGATAAATAGATAGATAGTTTAAGACAGATCCTACAAATTAGAGAGGTTTTACATATGCACTGAATGGTATGTATTAGTGGACCACAATTTATGATCACAAGGGCTTGTGCATGAGATGTATTATTTTACAAAATAATCCAGGATTTTCCTGACTGCAAAAGGATGTTAGTGAGCAAAGTAAGAAGAATGAGGATTAATTGATTGACACTTTGAATGATTCACTAGTTTCTTGTCCAGAGTCAAAAGATCTTAAAGAAGGCCTCCTTCATGTTAAGTAAATCCTCCATTGAGTTTCTTTTTGGAAAATATCATTAAGAGTTTCATAGGATGAAGCAAGACATCAATGGGTTGTAAATGGCATCATAATGTAGAGAACCACATTACTGAGCTCGTGGATTCACTGAAACATTTGATAATTTGTAAGTGCACATTGGTTATTTGTGTATATATCATCCTCTGATAATACTACAGTATCTGAAATGGCCAATAGTAGAATTTCCTTGTCCTACATTTACCATGGTAATGTAAAATAGTTCAATATAACTTATAATATACCTTTAAAATACATTTTCCACTTCTATCAGCTACTAAATATAAAATTTAGCATGTGATTTTACATGAAGTTTTCCCTTAATAAAAATTATTGAATGAAGAAATCAATATGTTGTTCCAATTTCCTGGGGAAAGGATGAATTTTATAAAGGCTAAGGAGTTCTCAAATTGCTCTTCAATAGTCCATTTTTTTCTGTTGTATTATTTTTTTATTTTGGTTGTAAGGTTACTGATTGGGAAAAGATATTATATGGGTTGTAGGGCTGGAGATAAATAAGAATGGTTAGAAGGGTACTGAAAAGAGGAGGGAGGTTTCAGTAGCCTCAGGTCCTAAGATTTGATCAAAAGAATCATGCATTTCTCTTGATAAAATCTAACTCATCTTCTGAAATTCAGAATCCAGAGAACAAGGAGGCCAAACTCCTAACCTTCTCTAACTCTTCAGCCCTCTGATGTAGGAGATGATTACCTATGTTCGACTCACTCTCAATATCATCACCTCTAAACCTCAAGGGTTAATTGGCCCATTGTTGGGGATTCTATAGAAGAATTAGACAAAGACAAAAGAAAAGAACTAGACAAAGTTGCCTCCAAGCTTCATTCCAAACTTAGAATTCTCTGATTTGAAACTCTGCTGAGTCTAACATATTTTTATTTAGTGCACCAACTATTTTTTTCTAATTTGGATAGCTCAAACTGTGAATTCAAGAGGGAAAGACTTTTTGTAATATGTATTGCTAAAATCAGTGGTACTAGAACCAAAGATAACATATTTGTCAGCTACAAGGCAGATATTTCTCTTGGTTCCATGAATCCATAAGTTGAAGGTGGAAAAACATTTGGGCCTAGAATCAAGTTGAACATTATTAATTTTGTGACACTGGAGTCAATCCCGTTGGAGGAGGAAGAAAAGAAGGAGGAGAACAGCAATAATTTAGACAATAGGTGAAGAGGTTTTAAGCTACAATTGCTCAGGGTTTTGCCCTGCTTGTCACTGGCAGATTGAGATAAGAATTGAGTGAATCTTAGACTAGATTCTATAATATAAAAATGTTTTGAAGTTTTGTCATCACTCTGATAAAAGTTTTTATTTCAAAAATTTTCAGTTAAAAGGAACCTCATATTTTAATTTGTACAACTATTCATAAAATATTTCCATTTTGCAATGTCTCTAACAAGTGAATATCTATTCTTTGCTTAGATACTTTGAGGACAGGGAACTTCCTTCCTTTTAAGGTTGGCAGTTTAAATTCTGCACAGCTGGATCAGAATATTCTTATCCTGGGTCTTCTGTTTCTTATTTCGATCCTATGCATTAGTCTTAGTTTTACCTTTTGGGATTAAAGAGAACAATTCTAATCCTACTTTCCCTCGATAAACTTTCAAACCTTAAAAGTGTTATTATGCTCTCTTTATGTTTTCTCCACTCTTGAGAACAGAGATAATTTCTTCAGCCTTTCTCCATGACACAGTTTCACATCTCAGCATGTTAATGCTGCTCTTATAATGCAATTTAGAAAACTGAAGGCAATATCCTTGATTTTTTGAGTAGAGCATAGTTCATTGGGATTATCACCTTTATTATACTTAACATCGATGCCTAATTGATAGTCTACTAAAACAACATTTTTAAGCTGGCCTATCATACTGTGGCATTATAGAATTGAGAGTAAAAAGGGATCTTAGGGATCATCTATCCCTCTCAATTCATTTTACAGGTGAAATACTTTGCTCATATGCATCTTGCTTTCCACTATATATCAGTCCTGATTAGGATTTCCTTCATCAGCCATGGTCTTTTTCTTTTATGTTAAGCAAAATGACAGTGCATCTCACTTTACCAAGCAATGAAGAGCTCCTCTGGAGGGATTCCTGATTTGAAATCTCTGTATTAGGAAGCCATTTGTGATCTCATGGGTTGCACTCCACCCACAGAGTCAATTTAGACCTAGTTTTATTTTTAGAGGAACCTGTGTCTGTCTAAAAGAATTTCAGGAGAATGGATTATTGGCTCACGTATGCATCTGTTCATTGTGTCCCTTCTTCCTTTGCATCTTTCTGAACACTACAAAAAAAGTCATTCCTATGCATAATGGTGTGGGATTCATGATCAACATTTCTTTTTGTTATAATTCAAAAGAGTGGTTCTTGAGTTTCAATGGAAAATTTTTAATAAAGAAACTTCAACTGCAATGCATTATTGACCCACTTTCCAGTAATTAGAGATCTTTATTCTGTGTTAGTAGCTCTAATGGTTTTCTTTGAGTCATCCGTGCTCTTTCATTCATTTAACTTTATGACCAATAGCATCCTTCAATACCGCAATGGATCTAGGAAATCATGAATTCAAATATTCTCTTCCATAGTACAGATTGCAACCATACCTCTTCCTTTCCTCTGATTCATGTCCTTGCCTTCCCATAAGTTCTCCATAAATCTCTACAATCCAAAGAGGCCTTCATTTAGTTATTTAACATTTTCATTTTCTCAGTGCATTGCTAAGGTTGTCCTGCCATTACCCTTTATTCTTGTTTCTTGATTATCCCACTCCTTTTCAAATAATATAGTGTCTGGATACTATCTTTCACGTGATTTCTTACACTGACAAAATACTATGTCCTATATAGGCCTGCCATATGTATATCCATTGCCTTTTGGGTCATCCATAATTTTTATTTCATAGAGGTCCCTGATTCCCAGCCAGTATCATTATGAAGGGAAGGGAAAAAAGATAATCACCTCGGTGATGATTTTTATGCATAAGGCACTATTTTAAGCACTTTCTAATAGTATCTCCTTTGATCCCCACAAACAACCCTGCAATGTAGATGTTGTAATTATTTCCACTTTACAGGTAAGGAAACTGAGGGAGGCAGGGCTTAAGGGACTTTCTCCAGGTCACATAGTTATTAAGTGCCTGAGGTTTGATTTCAATTTCTTTCTTTCTTATTCCAGGTCCAGTGTTCTATCTACGCACCACCTAGTTTCCTCTATGAAATCACTGATGTATAAAAGGTGGTCTATTGTAGAAAGGAATAACTTGAAACCATAGAATCTAAGGTATAATTTCCTAAAATCAATCCAAGACACCTTCTCCTACATAATTTTAGATCCATAAATTATATGTCTGAGATATATGAAAGAAGAAATCTCAATGTGCTATTCATTCAACTGCATATTGTAGTCTGGACAACAAATTTTTATGGTCAGACCATACCAATAACATTTGAAAATGAAACAGGAAATAGGAAAACAGAACTATAGGACTTTAAAATAAAAATAGGCCAAAGAGATTATATGGTACAACTTATACCTCCACAAGATCTCAAACAAGTGACCATCCAGTCTCCTGAATATCTAGTCCTTTTGATAAATGCAATGAGGAAGCTCTCACTACATCCCAAAGCAGCTCATTCTCTTTTCTCATAGCTCTAAACATTTACATTAAGCATAAACCTGCCACTCCTTTATGCTCATCATTCCTACTTTTTTCCTCTGGGTGCATATGAAAGTCCTCCATATTCTTGAAGGTAGTTGTCATGTATTCTCTATTCACTTTTTTACCGAGAACCAACAATTCTAGGACTTTCAACTGATCTCCATGTGATATGTTCTCCAGTACTCATTCTCTCTTAATAACCCTCTTCCAAATGTACTCAAGCTTATTCATCTCTATCTTTGATTAATCAATTAACAAGCATTTATTAAGCATTTACTATATTCCAGTTAGGTGATGCAGTAGACAGACTATTCTAGTGGCTTGGAATCAAGAAGATTTATTTTTTCATGTGTTCAAATCTGGCTTCAGACATTTTCTATCTATGTGATTCTGGGCAAATCACTTCACCTTGCTTGCCCAAGTTCCTTATTTTAAAATGATCTATAGAAGAAAATGGCTAACTACTCCAGGATGTTTGTAATGAAAACCCCAAATGGGTCACAAAGAGTTAGAAATAACTGAAATAACTGAACAAAAACGATATACCCTGTGCTAAGCATTGAGGATGCAAAGGAAAAAGGGGAAAGAATGGTACCTGACACTAAAGATATTACTTTAAAAATGAAGGAAACAACATGTTAAATATAATTCCTTAAATGAATACTATGCTTCACATACATTTGAACAGAACCAAAATAGAGCAGATCTACTACCTTCCCAATTCTGGACACTATGCCCTTTTTTAAGGTGATAGGGGATAGCATCTCTTTTTTTGGATTCCATGTTATACTTCCATTTTTATCCCAAAATATTAGAAACTTGCAATTTATTGTCATCTCCAAATCCCTTTAGAGAAATTGATTTCCAGATGGGCTTCTCTCATCTTATATTTGTAAAGTTGTCTTTTAGATGCTAAATACAATTTACTCCCATTAGTTGTCATGTACTAAAAATTCAGCTCATTGTTTTAGCCTGGGAAGACATTATTTTTATATTAAATTTATTTAACCAACATGCTAATATTACCTCAATTTTTTATCATGTTCTATAATACCAGCACACTACTAGCTTTCAACCTTATAAAATATTATTATCATAAACCTGAAATATATCAGGCATAGATACATGGGGCCTTATTAGAGATCTCCTTATTTTTAAAATATACTACTTAATATTTAATCTTTCCCAGTTACATATGATAACAATTTTAACACATGTTTTTTGAAATTCTAAAATCCAAATTTTCTCCCTTATTCCCTGAGATAGTAAACAATTTGAACTGGGTTATACATTTATGATCATGTAAAACATTTCTATGCTGATCATGTTATGAGAGAATACTGTGATAATGAGATTAAATCTACCTTGCCCATTCTCAAATCTAATCACCAAAAGTGTAAACAACTCCACTTAACTCTTCTGTGGGGAGGTCTGTGACCCATGCGTGCAAGAATGGGTGACAAATCAGAATTGACTGACTTCCTCCTAGGCAGTCCTAAGTAAAGCATCTGTTGTGATTGGACACGTAAACTAAGAGGAAGGCACAGGAAGTGATGAAAGAAATGACCTGGTTAAATTGAAAGAACTTCCAGGGCTCTTGGCTCTTGGTTCTTGGCTGCTCACCTCTTCTTGTGGTGGTTGACTAGGACCTAGAGGAGCTCTGACTGCTGGTTAATACCTTGGACTAAATGAGAATGCTGTTGATCTCTTCTTTGGAAGTACATGTGGTGAGTGTAAAGACTAAATTTTCCTAGACTTCTCTAAAGGAACTGCTCTTTCAAAAGAGACTGTGTGACTGAAGATTTTGCTTTATTCACCCCTGGGGCCCTCCAGCCTTGGCTCAAGGTTGAGCTTCCTCCAACTGAGGACTAATTAGATCTGCCTGGGTTAAACCAGGAGGCTGGAGCAAATTACCTAGTGTATTAGATTACTTATCCTATCTTATCCTCTCTCTAATTCTCTTATTTTCTCCTCCTCTCCTCATTTGTAAGTAAACTTCCACAAAAGTCATTTTGAATTGAGGTTATTCTTTAATTGGGGATTGATAATTATTCAATTTCCTGGTGAGCAAACCTTTTAATATTCACCTAACCAAAAACCCCTTTTTACCCCTTACGATACTCATATAAAACTAAAATCTCCAAATAAAAACATACATACATAAAATAAAGTGAAAAATAGTATGCTTCAATCTGTATTCAGATTTTATCAGTTCTTTCTCTGGAGGTAGATAGTATTTTATGACATAAATAATTCAGAATTGTAGAGACCTCCTCCTAAGATGACATTGAATAGTAGATACTAGCTCTATCCAGAATTGTAGAAACCTCTTCTAAGTTGACATTGAATTGCTGAAATCCAAATATACATTTTAAATATTCCCATATTCTGTCCAACTATTCTGTAAAAAGCCAAAATTATGTCACTCTGATATGACATGACCTTTTCTTTATAAGACCAAGATAATTTTAGTGATGTCTCTATTTTCCTTAGTATCCTAAAACATTCCCTTAATAACATACTCTAGATTTATTCCATGGATTTTAACTTAATTGCATTGACCTAATTTTCAGACTCTATTCTCTTCCACTTTTTAGATGGAAGAGGAGGAAATGTAGATAATTGGAGCTTGGTGGTATAATAAATAGATCACTGGAGTCAGGAAGACTTGGTTTCCACTAGTATCTTATTAGCTTCCACTTATTAGCTGTTTGACTCTAATCAATTAACTTAACCTTGTCCTATTGCTCAGCTAATTGAACCTCCCTATAGAAAATGAGGTTCTACAGATGTTCTCCTTTGCCTGTGACATTTTCAAGATGGATCAAGTCCCAGGACACTTCTGTTACTCAATGAAATTAAGGGCCATTTAAAAGATACTGGTCTTCTTTTCTGCATAAGAGAAAAAAATTATTTAGTGACCAATAACATTGTTCTGAATAAATAATATGGAGAAAAATCTTTCTCTGTATTTAGATACCTCATCTATTTATTTAGGGAATTTTTCAAAGACTGATAGAAGGGAAATAAGAGTTTACTTAAACCAACCTGTATCTTATATAGAATTTGACTATATGGCAATTAATTAGGTTTTGTTTTGTTTTGTTTTGTTTTTACTATTAAAGACATTTAATGTTGGGAATTTTACTCCCTACTAAGGAATCCCATTTTCCCTTGGGCAATTCTCATTCTTAAATTCATCACTCCCTAAAGAATTCTGATGCTCCTAAATTCCTTTCACTAATCTTAGTTCTGTGCCTAGAGAGAAGCAGAGCTAATCTGTTTTTTACATCATAGCCTTCCAAATGCTTGAAGGCAGCTTCTGATTGATGGTTGACAGTGAAGTCACTCCTGTCTTTAGCTGCACATTTCCTTCCTATTTCCAAGTATTATAAAACTTTTTATATGTTCAGATAAAATTGTAAAAAAGTAATATCTCATGTAAAATTATGGAAAAGACTTGGCACACTTTCAAGGCAAGATTCTTCTTCCATATCTAGCACTTACCTTAATGAAAACATCCAATATATCCTATAGAATGTCAGTTTCTTGAAGGCAGGGATTCAGTGAGCAGGGTTTCGTTTTTATGATGAAATAATCAGCACATTACAAAATATATAGTGCCAATTAGGTTCCTAATAAATATGCATAGAATTTAGTTCAATAAAGAAATATATTCACATATTCCCAGAACCTTTTCTTTTTTTTTCAGTGATTAACATTGTTATACAAACAAATACTGAGATAAATATAAAAATTAGTTATCTCATTTTGAGGGACCATGAGACAACTATGATTATGAATAAAAAATAAAGAGGGAGAAAAAGAAAAAGATAAAAAAAACAAAGGCAAAGAAAAGAGAGAAAAAAGACTTCATACAGTGCTTTATGGTTTGCAACATAAATATCTCATTTAATCCTTACAGCAACTGTGGTAAGGAGTTATTATCCTCATTTCGAAGTTGAAGAAACTGTGGCAGACAAAGTTTGGGTGATTTTCCCAGGGACGCCCAGGGAATAAGTGTCTGAAGCCATATTTAAATTCACATCTGAACTATAGACCAATGCCCTATCCACTGTACCGCCTTGCTGTCTCAAGAGCTATTCACATGCAGAAAGTTGGCCAGCACATGATGAAAAGAGGCATTCTTTGAGGAAGAGAGGCAGAAGTGACATCCTGGAGTTATGAAAGGACACTTTTCAGGGACTATTTCAGAGTTAGTTTACCCGGGATTTTTTTGTATGATACTGGCATGGAATCTGAAATCTCATTTTTTTCTTTCTCCCCTGAACTTAAGGCTTTTAACTAATGATAAAACAAGTGATATTTCAATAGTGCTATGTGGTTTCCAAGAATTTTAGCAATATTATTTTACTGGACCTTTAAAATAATATTTTGAAGCAGTATTTTAACTATTATTATTATCCATCAGAAAATAATAAGGGAGGGAGCTATACTCCTAAATTATAAGTGATAGTGTAAGTGCCATGCAGGACCCTTGAAGAATGACTAGGCCTGAATGAGCAAGGGATGAAAGTTAAGAAAAAGGGAATTATATTTGTGGATAAAGTCAGAAGCAGAAGCATTGTGGAAATAATACATGGACAATGTTCAGATAACAAGGAGTAAACTAGTTTGATTGGAGTGTGAAGTATATAGAAGGGAGCAGTGGGAGGTTCAATAGTTTGAAATCACATTATAAAGACCTTAAATGACAAACTAAAGAGCATCCTTTTATCTTTATGAGCAACCGAAGGGGTGAAAGTTTCAGAACAGGGAGTGCCATGATCAAATCTATGCTTTAGAAAGATTTCTCTTTGGATACCAAATTAGATTAAAGACAAAACTCAAGAAAACATTTGAAGGGTCATTTATTATATTCCAAGTTAGAGTTAATGGGTTTTGAATGAGTGTGATTGTAATGAAGTTGAAGAGGAGGTAATATTGGGGGTATACTAAGGAATGAAAAATCCTTTATTAAAAAAATCTGCTAAATGCTATCATAAGCATTGTGAATCCAAAGAGAAAAGTGAAGACAGTCCACACCTTTGTGGAGATTTCATTTTAATGAGGGAGACAACATATATAGAGAATAGGGAAATATATAGGTGTAACTGAGTTTGGAAAGTTATTGAGATGTTGTATATAGCTACAAGGCAAATGACAGTCATGCCCTTTAAATATTAATTGGTAATATTGACTTTTTTTTAACAGAAAGTGAACCAAAAATCAGAGAAGGGGGAGAGGAAGAAAAAGACATGTATATGGTGGCATTTGAGTTGTCAAGATGGCTAGGGAATAAAGCAAACAAAGGCTGAAACCTCCCTAAGTAAAGGCCTTGTGAAACACTCAACAATCTGGATAATAATACCCCAGGATGGGAATTTTGGAATTGATAATAATGATTTCTCCTTTGCATGGTGTCTGTTCCAGGCAGATTCCACAGAGAAGTATTCATAACCCATTGGTTTAAAGGGTTATAAAAGAGCATGAATATAATAGTAGATAGTAGGTGTCATCTTACTAAATACATTCAGAAAAAATCTGGAAATCCTTTTAACATATATTTAATAGAAGGAATTTCTGGTGGCAGGTAAGAAAAAAATACTGAAGCTGGAGGCAATAAACACTCAGTAAAATTCTGTCCTCTGACATATAAAAACTGAGTGACCCTGGGTAAGTCACTTAAACTCTCTTATTTTCAGTTTCCCCATTTACAAAATTAGAATATCACCTAACTATTAGGTAAGATAATAATTGTGAAGTATTTTCAAAGCCATAAATCACTATATTGAAAAAAACACTACTACCACCACTACTAGTACTACTACTAC
Source organism: Gracilinanus agilis (assembly GCF_016433145.1). Classification (NCBI taxonomy): domain Eukaryota; kingdom Metazoa; phylum Chordata; class Mammalia; order Didelphimorphia; family Didelphidae; genus Gracilinanus; species Gracilinanus agilis. The sequence goes on from NC_058132.1 coordinate 106,160,599, forward strand.
TGATACTATTTTTATTTTTTAAAATGATGAAGGCTGATATTATGAGGAAAACTAATATTTTACTTAGGCCCATGTTGGTAGAATAAAATCAACCACATGCCTGTGAAAATTTCAAATTGCTGCCTCAGCCATTACGTTCCCTACTTTTCCTCTTCTTGAATGTGTAGCAAAAGAGCCCGAGCTAAGCCCGACTTCCAAATATTTAAAGCCCGGCTTTACCTTGAATACGTCATCCAAAACAGGAAACCCGTTGGACCATGGAAAATGTAGTTTCCAAAATCCCCCAAACATCCACAGGAAGTTTGCCATACATCCACACATCTTAAGGCTCAAATGAGCCCCAACACCTCCAGATGGAACCCCAGAACTAATTTAAATAACACACTATTACTATTACTACTACCAAAACTATCATTACCACCACCACTACCACAACCGCTACTGCTAACTCTACTACTACCATTACTACCATTACTACTACTACTACTACCACTACTACTACTACTACTACTACTACTACTACTACTACTACTACTACTACTACTACTACTACTACTACTACTACTACTACTACTACTACTACTACTACTACTACTACTACTACTACTACTACTTTATCATTACTATTATTGTGACCATTATCATTATTCAAGTATCTGTTTATCTGTTAGACAGACTTTAGGATCTTCTCCAATTCTGAGATTCTATGATTTTGTTATCATAATGGTCAGATCTAATATATAGCAAAAAAAGGTCTTTGGAAAATGTCAAAGTTTTAATCTAAAGAGATATTTTGGTAGAGCTTCAATAATCTTTTAATAATATTTACTATTTAATTTTTAATGATTATTAGTATTATGAAACAATTTATTATGATGATGAAATAATAATTATTTCACTATTTATTAACACAACTATTAATAGGGAGATAGAAAGAGAGTAACATAATATAGCAGGGGAAATTTTTACAAATAAACAGGCCTGTGAATTAAGATAAAATTTCTACCTCCAGCTCTACTAGCAGTTGCCAATTTGCTTCTTCTTGATAAGTCTCAGTTTATTCATCTGTGAAATAAGTTGGTTGAAGTAGATGCCTTCTTCCATCTTTACTTCCTGTCTTTTTTTTTCCTACTTGTTTATCACTCCTGTATTGTTTTCATCTTATTTTGTTCATGTGTTAACAGTAAAAAATCCTGACCTTTTATGCCTTGCCAACCTCTAGACTTTGGAGAACCTTACTATCTACATTCTCTACTCATTTTCTCTGCTGAATATTGATGGAGGAATTCATTAATTATTCATTGATTCATTACAAGTATATGTCATTAGGGCAGCTTGGTGGTTCAGTGGGTAGAGAGACAGGTCTGGAAATGGGAGGTTCTGGGTTCATATCTGGCCTCAGAGACTTCTTAGCTATAAGAGCCTGGGTAAGTAGCTTAATCCCAATTGCATATATCTTACTGCTCTTCTGCTTTGGAACTTATACCTAATATAAATTCCAAGACAGAAGGTAAGAGTTTAAGAACAAAAACAATAAAATAATTTTTAAAAGATATATATATATATATATATATATATCATCTAATCTTCTCTGGGCCCTCAATAATGAATACTAATATTTTTATTCTTCCTATCAAATGTTGTGCAGCTTTTCTAATCTTTCTTCTCAGAAATTCTATTTCTTCTCTTCCCTCCTTGGTGGAGTGAAAAGAATATTGACTTTGGATTTGGAAAACCTGGATGCAAATCTTGCTTCTCATAAAGTCATATGTAAATTATTTAAGATGAAGGAAAATAAATTCAAGAAGCCTTATATCTTTTTATGTCTTTTAAAATAGTATGTATATTGCCCTTCTTTTTCCAAAATCATGTGTTTTATGCAACTTGGCACTGAGTTCATCAATTACCCTTTTAGCACATTAGCCATTAAGTATATCTCCAATGACCAATCCATTTCCCCCAATTCTAGCCTTGTAATATAATCCATCTTTTGAAAAAGATTTAAATTAGACAAGTTTCCAGGTCTTTGAAGTATGTTCACATATGCATATGTATATATAGATAGATATCTAACTGTGTGTACACACATACACATAGAGTTTCAGGCAAGATAGGTATATTTGGGTATCTTCAATATAGAAAGAGTTATAGGAGAGTTGTTGAGGTTACCAAGTAAAATGGGAGAAAGGTAGAATAGAAACCCACCTCAAACAGAACCCTCTGGGCTACCTAGAGTTAGAGGGCATCCTGTGAATGAGGACCCAGCTAGGAGACTGAGAAGGAGTAGATAGGTCAGAGCTAAGATGTCGATGTACAGAAGGAATTCTCTCAACTGAACTCTCTCAACATTCCCTTCCAAACAACTTTAAAATAATCAAATTCAGTTGTGCAGTGGCAGAGGTCACAAGGTATTTTTTTCTACCTAAGACAACTTAGGAGACCAGAAGGAAAGTTATGTGACACAAGAGTAGATCTAAATCCAGACCACAAAAAGAACACTAAGGGTGGACCCTAGAGGTGGCTATGACAACAATAGGAAATGGAGCAGCAGATGTTCTAAGCCCAGAAATGATAAGGGAATCAGATAATTGGTCACAAAGGGATTGTTGATGCCCATTTGCTAGCACTAGGTGCAACTGATACTGATTGATAATTTTGTTGTTCTTAAGCAATTCTGGGGCACAGTTCCAAAACAGAAAAGAACCTTGTGATCAGGCATAGGAGAGCTTAAACTCTGATAACAGTTCCAGGGCAAGGAGGAGAGCTAGCACTTGGGACTTCAGGAGAGCAACATGACTGGTCATAGTTCCAGAGCTGAGTGGAATAATGATACTTGTAGCTACAGAAGAACATGGGTTTTTATTGGGTAACAGTGACCACACTTCTTCCAGGATATCTTGGAAGCACCTAAAATTTACAGATCCCCCAGAACCACCTCTGAAAACAATAGCACAAAAAGCCTGAAGCTTGGCACAATGACTGTTATAGGGAAATCATAGGGAAAGCAGGAAGTACCAAAGCAGAGTCAGGAAGATTCCAGAACCCTGCAGAGACAGTGACTCTGGTGGGACAGTTGGCTGGACTTGCTCTCTGGAGAAAGACACTGCGTGTGTAGACTTTCCCTACAAGTAGTTTCACCTTCTGGGAAGTGGTTGAGATTGGTTTTAAACTCCACAGGTGGACTGTGTGAGTTAAACCATTACTCCCCTTCTTATTGGACTTATATCTATTCCTGAGATATCTCAGTAAAAAACTAAGATCAGAAATCTAAAACTAGAATAGAACAAATATAGTCTCATTTTACCCTTTAGATTACAAAGGAGAAAATTGTTGCCAAGGGAGGTTGTGATTTTCCCAATGTTACATCAGTTAAAATACAGTGTTACTCAGATCAAAGCACTCAAATCAAAAATTGATTTTTAATTTAAATTTTGTGATTTTTATAACAGCAATGATGTGTATGTGTTTCTATTGACATTAATATGACTCAGAAAGTGTAGTCAAGTGCCAACTAACATTCCATTTTCTGCCGTATACTTGTTTCAATCTCTTTTAATTTAAATGTTTTCTCTCCGTTAATTATATCCTATTTATTCTATACGTGGTAATTTTGTACATACTTGTTTGCTTGTGGCTTCCTTCATTAGACAATGAACTTAAGCACTGGCACTGTCTTTCTCCACTTTTTGTTTCCCCGCTACTAGTTACTTGGAATGTGCTTAACCAAACAAAATATTTTTTCCCCACCAAGTACAACAGTTTGACACCACTCCTTTGCTTTCTTCATGTTTGACTAAAATGCTTTCAAACTAAACTCTAGTCCTTACTTATCATTCTTAAAAGTGTTATGGTTTTTTTATAGGTCTCCAAATTTATCCCTGAAAGGAACCATTTAAGTAATTAATTCCAATTCCTTTTTACAAATGGAGAATTTGATGCCCAGAGAGGTTGTAACTTATCCAAATAACATAGAAAGCAAGTGAAAGAGCCAAGATTGGATCTTGCTTTTCTTGTTCAAACGCTAGGGTTCTTTTCTTTCTCTATATGTTAAGATAGCTGCATTCTTTTTTTATTATCTACTTTTGTACCATGTTTCTGATTTCAACTGTGTAAAAATTTCTCAGGTAATTTCTTGTCTGGATTCACAAACCAGAGAGTAGTATTTCACTGCTGATTTCAATCGATGTAGCTACTCCCAGTTATCTGCTTCTTTTTTTTCCATTTTTTTTTCAGATTACATATTGATACAATTTTAAATATTTGTTTTCTCCCATTTTTAAAAATATTTATTAATATTCATTTTTAACATGGTTACATGATTCATGCTCCTACTTTCTCCTTCACCCCCAGCACTCCACCCACCCATGGCCGATGCACATTTCCACTGGTTTTAACATGTGTCCTTGATCAAGACCTATTTCCAATTTGTTGATAGTTGCATTGGTGTGGTAGTTCCGAGTCCACATCCCCAATCATGTCCACCTCATCCCATGAGTTCAAGCAATTGTTTTTCTTATATTTTTCCTCTCCTGCAGTCCTTCCTCTAAATGTGGGTAGCGTTCTTCCATAAATCCTTCAGAATTATCCTGGGTCATTGCATTGCTGCTGGTACAGAAGTCCATTACATTCGATTTTACCATAGTATATCAGTCTCTGTGTACAATGTTCTTCTGGCTCTGCTACTTTCTCTCTGTATCAGTTCCTGGAGGTCTTTCCAGTTCACCTGGAATTCCTCTAGTTTATTATTCCTTTGAGCACAATAGTATTCCATCACCAGCATATACCACAATTTGTTCAGCCATTCCCCAATTGAAGGACATACCCTCCTTTTCCAGTTCTTTGCCACCACAAAAAGCACAGCTATGAATATTTTCATACAAGTCTGTTTATCTATGATCTCTTTGGAGTACAAACCCAACAATGGTATAGCTGGATCAAAAGGCAGGCATTCTTTTATAGCCCTTTGAGCATAGTTCCAAATTGCCAGCCAGAATGGTTGGATCAGTTCACAACTCCACCAGCAATACATTAATGTCCAAATTTTGCCACATCCCCTCCAACATTCATTACTCTCCCCTTCTTTCCTTTTAGCCATTCTGCTAGGTGTGAGGTGATACCTCAGAGTTGTTTTGATTTGCATTTCTCTAATTATTAGAGATTTAGAACACTTTCTCATGTGCTTATTGATACTTTTGATTTCTTTACCTGAAAATTGCCTATTCATGTCTCTTGCCAATTTATCAATTGGGGAATGGCTTGATTTTTTATACAATTGCTTTAACTCCTTGTATATTTGAGTAATTAGACCCCTGTCAGAGTTTTTCATTATAAAGATTTTTTCCCAATTTGTTGTTTCCCTTCTGATTTTGACTACATTGTTTTTGTTTGTACAAAAGCTTTTTATTTTAATATAATCAAAACCATTTAATTTACATTTTGTAATTTTCTCTAACTCTTGCTTGGTTTTAAAATCTTTCCTTTCCCAGAGATCTGACAAGTATACTATTCTGTGTTCACTTAACTTATTTATAGTTTCCCTCTTTATATTCAGGTCATTCACCCATTCTGAATTGATCTTGGTGTAGGGTGTGAGATGTTGATCTAAACCTAATCTCTCCCATATTGTTTTCCAAATTTCCCAGCAGTTTTTATCAAATAGTGGATTCATGTCCCAAAAGTTGGGCTCTTTGGGTTTATCATACACTCTCTTGCTGACGTCACTTACCCCAAGTCTTTTCCACTGATCCTCCCTTCTGTCTCTTAGCCAGTACCATCTTGTTTTGATGACTGCTGCTTTATAGTATAGTTTAATATCAGGCAATGCTAGGCCCCCTTCCTTCACATTTTTTAATTATTTACCTTGATATTCTTGATCTTTTGTTATTCCAAATGAAATTTATTATAGTTTTTCCTAATTCAGTAAAGAAGTTTGATAGGTATGGCACTAAATAGGTAAATTAATTTAGGTAGAATGGTCATTTTTATTATGTTAGCTTGTCCTACCCATGAGCAATCAATGCCTTTCCAATTGTTGAGATCCAGTTTTATTTGTTTGGAAAGTGTTTTGTAATTTTTTTCGTATAGTTGCTGTGTTTATTTTGATAGATAGATTCCTAAGTATTTTATATTGTCTAGGGTGATTTTAAATGGTGTCTCTCTTTCTACCTCTTGCTGCTTTAATGTGTTGGAAATATATAGAAATGCTGATGATTTATGTGCATTTATTTTGTATCTTGCAACTTTGCTAAAGTTGTTGATTATTTCTACAAGCTTCTTAGTTGATTCTCTAGGATTTTTTAAGTATACCATCATATCATCTGCAAAGAGTGATCAACTAAGAAGCTCCTCATTGCCTATTTTGATACCTTCAATTTCTTTTTCTTCTCTAATTGCTACTGCTAGTGTTTCTAGTACTATGTTGAATAATAGAGGTGATAATGGGCATCCTTGTTTTACTCCTGATCTTATTGGGAAGGCTTCTAATTTATCCCCATTGCATATGATGTTTGTTGATGGTTTTAGGTATATACTGTTTATTATTTTTAGGAAAGGTCCTTCTATTCCTATATTTTCAGTGTTTTCAATAGGAATGGATGCTGTATTTTGTCAAAGGCTTTTTCAGCATCTATTGAGATAATCATGTGATTTTTGTTTGTTAGACTGTTGATATGGTCAATTATGTGGATCATTTTCCTAATGTTGAACCATCCTTGCATTCCTGGTATAAATCCCATCTGATCATGGTGGATGATCTTCTTAATTACTTGCTGGAGTCTCTTTGCTAGTATTCTATTTAAGATTTTTGCATCCATGTTCATTAGGGAGATTGGTCTGTAGTTTTTTTCTCTGTTTTTGCTCTACCTGGCTTTGGAATCAGTACCATATTTGTGTCATAAAAGGAATTTGGTAGGACTCCTTATTTGCTTATCGTATCAAATAATTTGTATAGTATTAGGATTAGTTGCTCTTTGAATGTCTGATAGAATTCACTTGTGAATCCATCACGCCCTGGTGATTTTTTCTTAGGGAGTTCTTTGATGGCTTGTTCAATTTCTTTTTCTGATATGGGATTATTTAGGTATTCTATTTCTTCTGCTGTTAATCTAGGCAATTTATATTTTTGTAGATTTTCATCCATATCTCCTAAATTGTTATATTTGTTGCCATATAATTGGGCAAAATAGTTTTTAATGATTGCCTTGATTTCCCCTTCATTAGAGGTAAGGTCTCCCTTTTCATCTTTGATACTGTCAATTTGGTTTTCTTCTTTCCTTTTTCTTATTAGATTGAACAGTACTTTGTCTATTTTATCTGTTTTTTCAAAATACCAGCTTCTAGTCTTATTTATTAATTCAATAGTTCTTTTACTTTCGATTTTATTAATTTCTCCCTTAATTTTTAGTATTCCTAATTTAGTTTTCATCTGGGGATTTTTAATTTGCTCACTTTCTAATTTTTTTTAAGTTGCATGCCCAATTCATTAATCTCTGCTCTCCCTAATTTGTTAATATATGCACTCAAGGATATAAATTTCTCCCTGAGTATTGCCTTGGCTGTCTCCCACAGCGTTTGGTAGGATGTCTCATCATTATCATTCTCTTCAATGTAATTGTTGATTGTTTCTATGATTTCTTCTTCGACTAATTGGTTTTGGAGAATCATATTGTTTAATTTCCAATTAGTTTTTGATTTGCCTGTCCAGGTGCCCTTACTAATTATTATTTTTATTGCATTATGATCTGAGAAGGTTACATTTATTATTTATGTTCTTTTGCATTTGTTTGCAATAATACTATGCCCTATAACATGGTCAATCTTTGTGAATGTGCCATGTGAAGCTGAAAAGAAGGTGTATTCCTTTTTGTCCCTATTTATTTTTCTCCACATATCAATTAAATCTAATTTTTCTAGGACTTCATTCACCTCTCTTACCTCTTTCTTATTTATTTTTCGGTTTTATTTTTCTAGATCTGAAAGAGGAATATTTAGATCTCCCACTATTATGGTTTTAATATCTATTTCCTTCTTGAGCTCTGCCAGTTTCTCCTTTATGAATTTGGATGCTATGCCACTTGGTGCGTACATATTGAGCAGTGTTATTTCCTCACTGTTTATACTGCCTTTAATCAGGATGTAATGACCTTCCCTGTCTTTTTAAATCATATCTATTTTTACTTTGGCTTTGTCAAAAATCATAATAGCAACTCCTGCCTTCTTTTTCCCATTTGATGCCCAAAAGATTTTGCTCAAGCCCTTAACCTTAAACTTGTATATGTCCACCCGCCTCATATGTGTTTCTTGTAGACAACATATGGTAGGATTTTGGTTTCTAATCCACTCTGCTATTTGCTTCCGTTTTATGAGCGAGTTCATCCCATTCACATTCAGAGTTATAATTATCAGTTGTGCATTCGCTGACATTTTTGTATCCTCCCCTAGTCCTACCTCTTCTTCTTACCCTATTTCCTTTTACACCAGTGGCTTGCTTTAAGCCGGTATCCCTTATCCCCTCTCTTGATTAACTGCCTTTTCTACCCCCTCCCTTGTTATTCCCCTCTTTTTATTTTTAAAGGCCTAATGTATTCCCTCCCCCTTTTTCTCCCCTCCCTTTTTTGACCTCCCCACTCCTATGCTCCCCTTGGTTTATCCCTTCTGACTTTTTCAGTAGGGTTAGATAGAGTTTTATATCCCAATGGATAATATAGCTACTCTTCCCTCTCCAAGTTGATTACACTGAGAGTAAGGTTTAAATATTACCTCTTAATGCTCTCTTCCTCTCCTTCTTATAATAGTATTTGTCCTTTCCCCTTCCCATGCCCTCTTTGTGTGTAATAGAATATCCTATTTTTCTTATTCACTCAAGTTTCTCTTGGTGCCCCCTACTATTCACCCTCCTCTTTCCCACCCCCATATCATCTTAGACCATTTAGTATTCCACCCTCTCCCTATGAATTATTCTTCTGATTACTATAATAGTAATTGCAAATAGAGTTCACTTCAGAGAATTATACATAGCATTTCTCCACATAGGAATACAGATAATTAGATCTTATAGAAGCCCTTAAAGAGGCCAATTTAAAAATTATGAGTTTTCTTTCTTTCCCCTCTGTTTCTTATTTACCTTTTCATGTTTCTCTCAATTTTTGTGGTTGGATATCAAACTTTCCATTTAGTCCTGGTTTTTTTCTGTGCAAATACTTGGAAATCTTCAATTTTGTTGAATGCCCATACTTTCCCCTGGAAATATATAGTCAATTTTGATGGGTAGTTGATCCGTGGTTGCAGGCCCAGCTCTCTTGCCTTACTGAATATTGTATTCCAAGCCTTATGGTCTTTTAGCGTTGAGGCTGCCAGATCCTGTGTGATCCTGATTGGTGCTCCTTGATATTTGAATTGTCTCTTTCTGGCTTCTTGTAAGATTTTTTTCTTCTTTCTTGGAAGCTCTTGAATTTGGCTATTATATTCCTGGGGTTGTCTTTTCTGGGTCTAGTATAGAGGGTGATCTATGAATCCTTTCAATGTCTATATTGCCCTCTTGTTGTAGAACGTCAGGGCAATTTTGCTGAATAATTTCCTTTAGTATGGAGTCCAAATTTCTATTAATTTCTGCTTTTTCAGGAAGACCAATGATTCTCAGATTGTCTCTTCTAGCCCTGTTTTCTTGAGCTGTCAATTACTCATTGAGATATTTCATGTTTCCTTCTATTTTATCAGTCTTTTGACTTTGTTTTATTTGTTCTTGCTGTCTTGAGAGATCATTAGCTTCTAATTGCTCAATTCTAGCCTTTAGGGACTGGTTTTCGGTTATAATCTTTTTGGTTTTCCTTTTCCATCTGGTCATTTCTGGTTTTCAGTTGACTTGCTTCACTTTCCATTTGTGAAATTCTGCCTTTTAAACTGTAATTTTCTTGCCAGATCTCTTCCATCTTTCTCATCATCTCAGATTTGAACTCTTCAATAGCTTGTGACCAGTTTTCATTATTTTGGGAAGGTTTGGATGTGATTACTTGTTTGTTCTCCTCTGCTGTTTGCTCTGTTATCTGAACTTTCTCTGTGTAAAAGTTGTCCAATGTTACAGATTTCTTCTTGATGATCTTTCTCTTTTGGGGTTCTTAAGAATGGCTTGCCATTGTTAGCTCTGTGCCCTCTCAGGTTTTTCCTCACACCCAGAGTCTGTTTGCTGTCTCTAGGCTCCTGAAGTCTCAGATCTCATTGTTCTCAGGGTCATGCCTCCTGGTGGCCCCCTTATTTGTTCCTCTGTCTGAGGCTCCTTTAATAGTTTCAGGGCGCTGTTTCCCCAGCCGTGCAGCCCTCTGCATTGGATTCTCACTGAAGGTCCGCTCCTGTGCTCAGGATCCATGGATTCAAGAGCCTGCGCTTGCGCCTGTGCTCAGGCTCTGCGTTCAAAGTCCGTGCACGTTCTTTAGCCTCTTGGGGTCTTAAGTTTTGCTGCTCTCAGGAGCAGGGCCTGGTGACCCCAGGTAGCTGCCAAGGACTTAATGGGTGCCCCAAGCTTGCTCTAGCTCTTGTGCGCTGGCTTTGGCACTGTAGGCAGTGTGTGGGGAGGGGGTTGCTCAGCTCATGTTTTAGTGAAAGCTGTTTCACCCCCTTATAGCATGGAAATGCCCCAATTCCACGTACCTTCAATGCTGTGCCCTGTTGTGGAGTCCCTTTGTTCCTTTGGATTTGTTTTCATGTCTTCTTGAGGAGTCCTATATGTTTTGGTTAGGAGAGGTTAAGCAGCTGCTTTTTACTCAGCTGCCATCTTAACCAGGAAGTCTGTTTTCTCTCATTTTGAGATTCACGTTCTCTCCCTCCCTCCCACACCTCTACCTTTCCCAAGACAAAAGGTAATGTGAAATAAGTTGTACATTTGTTATCATAGAATACATGTTTCTATCATTATCATAGTGTAAAAGAAGACACATATCACTTACACTAGAAGAAAAATTCATGGATGAAATAGGATGAAATAAAAAGTGGATAATGGTATGCTTCAATCTGTATTCAGACTCCATCAGTTTCTTCTATGGTGGGACAGATAGCCTTTTTCATCATGAGACCTTCCAGCTGACTTGGATCCTTACATTGCTAATAATAGGCAAAGTATTCGCAGTTGATCATCACATATTATTGCTCTTACTGAGTCCAACAATTCTCCTGGTTCTGTATTCCATTGCAATTATATATTAAAACGTGGTGGTCCTTTCCTTGATTGATAGTTCTCCTTTCAGTATCCAGGCCTTTGCCATCCCAAAAATGGAGTTGCTAAAAATATTTTTGGATAAGTAGGCCATTTTTCTCTGTCTTTGACCCCTTTAGGACACAGACATAGTAGTGGTATGTTGCTGGTCAAAGGATATGCATAGTTTGATGGCCTTTGGGGCATGATTTTAAATTGCTCTCCAGAATGGTTGCATTAGTTCATGGCTTCACCGACAGGGTGGTTGGTGTTCCAATTTTCCCGCCTCTCTCTGACATTTATTAGTTTCCTTTTTTGTCATATTAGCCAGTATGATAAGTGTGAGGTGGTTCCAGGTATACTTTTCTTGAAAAAGGTGAGATTTAAGCTAAATCTTGAAGGAATCAAAGACTCAGAAGAAGGCATAGCAGGTATGGGAGGTAGTCAATGAACAGGCACAGAGTTGGAATAACATGAGTAAAGAATAGCAAGAAGAATGATGTAATTGGGTCTAAGGGTCTATGTAGGGGAATAAAGTATCAGAAGACTGGAAAGGTAGTCAGGTGTATAATTATACCCATTGAAGCTGTTACTATCTATGTGATTTCACATTCAATTCTAAGCTCCCTCAGGCCATAGAATATATATTTTTTCATATCTTCAGCATGTAGTACAGTGTCTAACATACAGTAAGCACTTAAATATTTGTTAACTGAATGATTCCTGCTCCTTCCAGTTGTTACTGTTTTCTCCCAATTATTTTGTATTAAATTATGTCCATATTCTTTTGCATGAAAATTTATTACATGTAATTAATAAATAAATTAAATTAAAATTTTAAAAGCACATTGAAGAAACGTGAACATTGGCACACATGACCAAGACAAATACAAATATCATAAATGAAATAAATTTATTTATGTTTAGAACAAGATTCAGTTGAAGAGAAAATATTCTCTGCATCTTCTCCCTTGGAAAAATTGGAAGGATGGAATAGTGAGCAGCCCAATTCTTTATCAATATCTTTATGGTCCTTGAAAATTCTATATCAGACTGCTTGCCAACTTAGGGAGGGAGAAAGAGAAAGAATGATGGAAAAGGGAATTTGTCCAAAATTTTTTTGAAAAAGGTTAATTTGGTTTTATATGTAAAAAAAAAAGATTATTAGAAAAGATTATTTCTATACCCATGATTCATTTCAAGCAAGTGCAAACTGTCACAGTCTGCCTATCACAACCTTCAATCCTTACTTACAAATTGGTGTCTTCTCTTTAGCAGAATATTTTGGGAGAATGACACTGAATTTGGTGTCAAAGGACTCACGTTCTGAATTCTTGCTGTTTTCTAAGTATATAACCCTGAGAAAGAGAAAATCACTCTGATTCTGGTTCTTATTTTCTCCATATAGAAAACTGAAGTAATAATTCTTGTATTCTCTACCTTATAGGGTTGCAATAATTAACAACAATAAAATAATATTTTTATGATGCCAGGCACAATGATAATTGCTTTACCATTATTACCCCATTTGATCTTCACAATAGCCCTGAAATGCTGTTATTAACACTCTCATTTTATAGATAATGAAATGAGGCAAATAGAGGTTGAATGGCTTACTTAGAGTCGCAAAGCTAGTGTCTGAGGCTGAATTTGAATTCAAGTCTTCCTGAATCCAGACTCAGTCCTCTATACTACTCCAATATTAGGAAATTGCTTTGTGATCATAGTGTTTAATACCTTTGAAGATGTGAAGTTTCTATCCACAAGGACAATATTTCTATTTCAGCTGGCTCTCTAAAATGTCACTAAATTTCTTTCACATGTATTAAATGCCTGGGGGACATTAAACACAAAGTAACTTTCCACCTTTCCTATTGCTGCTTCTTTCCTTCTCTTCTTCATGTTTCACTGAAAATGGATAGTCAAATTCTGAAAATTAACTCAAAACTCTTCTCTTTATGCAAATAGAATATGTCTGTTGTTCCATTTCACCAAAAACTTTGGATTGAAATTTTCAAGATCACACACACTTTGCTCCTGCAGCTGTCTATCTGTTGCCTCCATTAATGTAGCTGACAAGATTAATAAGTAACAACTTAAAGTGGCATGCACAAGAGCTCAATTAAATCCCTGTTATTTTTAAAGTGCTATAATTATAAAGGAAGGGCCCAAAGCACATACTTTCTCCCCTTTATATTTAGACAGAATCTATTTAAAGACTCCAAAACTTTGCTAAACTTGGAAAACTTTCATGAAGTATCCATTTTCTTTTTTCTTCTTTTTTTACATTTTTCCAGATTACAAATTTTAATAATTTTTATTTTGATTTTATTTAATAATTTAATTTTAAATGTATTCGTTAATCATTTTCTGACATTTTGCAATCCATATTCTCTTCTTCCTTTTTATCTCCCCCATCCTCAAGAAGGGGATATAATATATATTACTGCCTACACAGTGTTCTCCTAGTTCTACTAACTTCACTTTGCATCATTTCATATGTCTTTCCAGGTCTGTTTTGTTTTGTCTTGTTTTAGCGATCATCCTTTTCATCATTTCTTATGGCACAAAAATATGCCATTACAACCATATACCACAACTTGTTGAGCCATTCCCCAATGGATGGACGTTCCTTCAGCTTCCAGTTCTTTGCCACCATAAAGAGCTGCTTTAAATATTTTGTACAAATAGGTCCTTTTCCCCTCTCTTTAATCTCTTTGGGATACAGACCTAGTAGTGGTATTGCTGGACTAAAGGGTATACATAGTTTTATGGCCCTTAGGGCACTGTTTCAAAAGGTTCCCCAAAATGCTTGTATCATTTCACAGCTCACCAAGAGTGTGCTAGTGTCCCAATTTTCCAATATCTCCTCTGACATTTATCATTTTCCACTTTTTTGGGGTGGGGAAAGAACCCATTTTTCCTATAACCTCAACATAAACCTCAACAGAAAGGTAATGATGAATATATGCCTTGGAATACAATATGACCTCATTTTACACAAACTCAACACATGTAAATTCAGGTACAGTTATTAGAAATTTTTTAAATGAAGACAGAAAAATACATTTTTAAAATTTTAAATTACGTGCTAAATCTGTGCCATTTTCCCCAAGCGGCATAAAGTCTTACAAAAAGTTTGCAAATTAAGCTCATTCTCCCTCTGAGAAGCATTAGTGAGAGTGATTACATTGTTGTGCACCAAACATTAATTCCTGCATCAGCCTTTGTCTAGAGTCCTGGCTTGTAACAGATTGTCGCTAGGTCAGAGCAATGTATTTTTCCTTTGTTTCATTAATGCTATTTAGTTATTAGTAATGACCCCAGAGTAGAAGAGTAGTGATGCTGTCAGCACTGATAAGCCTAAGAAAAGGCACAAAATGCCTAGGTATGTTTATACAAGAAAATCTAAATAATGTGGCTAGCTATTATGCATCATTTTCAGCCTACTTGAAGGATCATGGAAAGTACTGATTGCATAAAATTAGGTCCTACTGTATTGTAAGGACAAGAAGTCCCCCCATCCCAGCTATTCAAATTCCAAGTTTTCCAATATATATTCCAGAGCTAGATTTAAGAATCAATTACTTATCAGGGTGGTTCATGTCATGTTTGAACAGGAAAAGATGGAAGAGGCAGGGAAAAAAAAGCATGATGAGAGAAAGATAAGGACTGACAGAAGGTGAGAAAGGGAGAGGAGTAAAAGAAAGAAGGGAAAAGGAGAGGAAGGGAGATAGGAAAGAATGAAAGGAGGGAGGGAGGAAGAAAGAACAAAAGAGAGAAGGAAGACAGGGAAGTATATAAAAGAGAAATAGAAAAAGTAAGAAAGAGAGGGAAGGAAGGAGGAACAAGGAAGGATTGAAGGAAGGAGAGAATGAAGGAAAGAAGGCAGAAAAGAGGGAAGAAAGGAAGGAGCAAGAGAAGAAGAAAAGAAAGAAGAATGAAGAGAGGAAAGGGAACTTGTTAAGAAATTATCCCTTTTTCTTTTTCAACATGAGACTGAAATGATCAGACTTTTGAATTTGGAAGATTATTTTGAAAGTTATAGGAAAGATGAATAAAGACTAGATTCCAAGAAATCTATTGGGAGGCAATAATCTAGGTGAAATATGATAAGGACCGACCTAGAATCAAGGCAGAATAAATGGAGATAAGAGGGCATAAGCAAGATATAACAAGGAATTAGAATGAATAGGACAGATTTTGAAAAAGTGAGGAAACAGCCACTCGAAAAAGTCAAGTAACTTATTAAAAGTCACAGAGTTGAGAAACTCTAGAATCAGGACTTAAAACTGATTCTCATGACTCCTACTTATGCCTTATTGAGAGGGCTGCCCATATTAAGATGAGCATCCCATGGCATATTCCAGATGTAACTAGGTGGAAATGTTTATAGAGTTCTGGGACTTAAGACAGAGAGACTAGAATTCAAATGTGGCCTCAAACAGCACTAGTTGTGAGATTGGGGTAAATCACTTAACCTTTTTAAGTCTAAGTTTCCTCCTCTGTAAAATGGAGATAGTGACAATATCTATCTCTCAGGACTGTGATGAAGATTAAATGAGATATTTGTAAAGCATTTAGCATATTGCTTGGCACGTAATTGGCTTTATATAAATATTTATTTCCTTCCTCTTGCCCTTACTGGTTCCATGTTAGAAAAAATTAAAAAAATATATACATATATATTATATATATATACACAACCACATATTTACTCACTTTTTCCATATGAAGCACAAGTCATTTTAAACAATGCCAAGAAAATAAACCAAAACTATCCTGGGACATACAACACATTGTAATGGGTACCACTTTCCTCGAATGGATGCAAAGATTAATGTTGCTTTCTAATTGTGATTTCTGAAATGGACATTTTCTGTGTAGATATTTTGTGTTTGGTCATGATTGTGTGTTCAGCTCCATGTACTAGGACACGAACTTATCTCTGTCAATATCTCCCAGCAAATAATAGAAGCCAGGAAGAAAACAAATACAAGTACATTTCTATGGAAACCAGCTAGGTCTTTTCTTATCACAGAGCTTCTGGGGAATTTCTTATTTGAAATGCAATTAAGTGCTTCTTGAATCAACAATTATAGCTTCAAAAATAATATATAGCAGATGTTAGAAAATAGATGAGCTCCATTTTGAAAAACCTGAGAAATTCTCTGTAAGATTTCAATGGAAATATTATTAACAGCATTTCTTCCCTAATTATATTAGGATATATTATTTTTTTCTCATTGCACAACAAAAAATGTATATTCTCAAGTTTTTCTATTAAACTCTACTCTTCAAATTCCACCCCACACCAAGTATCTCTTCTTGCTTCTTTATTTCACTCAAAGGAAGAAATATTTTTTCTCTATGTTTACCATTAAAACAATAGTAATAATTATTATATACTATTTTAAGATTTGGAAAAATACTTTAAAATATTATTTCATTTGATACTTATAATAACACTGAGCAGTAAGAGTTGTTGTCATTTTTATTTTAAAGATGAAGAAAATGAGGCAAATAAAAGTTTAGTGACTTGACCAAGGTCACATAGAAAGTAAATGTGTGAGACCTGATTTGAACTTAGGTCCTCTTAACTCTAGGTCCAGTGCTATACACACTGTACTTCCTAGATGAGATGCTTGTATTAAGGTGGAGGTTCATCACTCATGGAATGAGTAGAATGGTCCAGGGGAGAATAGAATTATATTCCTTAATTCTGGAATGTTAATCCAAACTATATTTTTACATAGCAGGATCTTTTCCCTATTAAAAATTCCTATAAATGTTACCTGAGTCATATCAGAAGAAATCAGGACAACGTCAATGTGGATATTTTTCTTACCAAACTAGAAATGCTTATGTGTTTGATTAATATTAAATTTTTTAAAATTTCAGCAGATTTGAATCTAAAAACATATTATTAATATAAATATCAGTATTAATATTTAAATCCCCTTACTTGATTGGAAGCTCCATGAAGGCAGAGGCTTCTTATCTAAACTTTTTATATTCTCCAGGAATAGTGCCTTAATCTATATACAAAAGATTATCGAGTCAAATTAAATCAACTCAAATATAATTTGTCCCATACTGGGTGATAGATCAAAGGGAAGAATATCAGGCTGTGAGGTTAAGGAATATGTTTGGACAAGTGAGAATTAATGGAAGTTGTCTTTAAATCATGTCACGTAGTAAGCTATAAGGGATATGAAATGTAGGAAAAATAACTTTGGCAACTGTACTGTTGTGAGGAAGATTAGTTAGTAATTAATTAAGTAGTAAGGTTGACCTAGCAGGAAGGGCTGGAGCATTCCAAGATGGAATGAAGGAGCAGGAAGTAGGAGCTTGTGCCCTGAGAGAGACTCCATTAGTGGTTGGCACAAACTGTTGCTAGCCCTGGAAGATCTCAGACCTGCATCCTGATTCCCTGGGATCCTGAGTGGTGGTGGCATCAAGCAAGTGGACAAGAACTACAGAGCAGCACCAGGTGGAGGAGGAGTTTGGGATCTGGTGGACAGCATCTCAAGCACACTCTCTCTACTTGGATACCTTGGGCCACCTTGGCTTTTGGCATCCTGAGATCATCTGTGGATTACCGTGAGAAACCCTCAAAGCCACCCACAGGCCCTTTAGCTGTGCTGGTCAAACCTGGCTGGAACCAGGTTTGAAGCAGCCCCCCAGAGACTCCAGAACAGCTCCTTTATGCCCAGCCTGGCCTAGGTCAATTAGTATTGGAGAAGTTAAGTCCTCCCCTTGCCCTGTGCTTTTCCCCATTAGGTTTTAGTGTAGAATCCCCTATCCCACCTTTATTTTAGTTGAACATAATTAAAACTGTTAAAACCTTTTACCTTGCCTGCTGATTTCAAAGACTCTGGCCTATTGGTGACAGTCGGCCAACAGCCATTTTTGTCAGTTAGGAGTAGCTTAGCTGTGTATTCTGGTCTCCCTATCCTGGTCCTGTCTCTCTTTCAACACAGTGTGTGTACCCACAACCTTTTAGATTATATTTTAACATCCCTGGTGCCCATCTTTTTTACAGTATTAAAGAAGGGAATTAAAATTATCTATTAAAGAAGGGAAAGGCTTGGAACTGGAAGGCAGGGGCAGTACAATATTCCAAGCAAGGTGTGATAAAGATCCTTCAGGTAGAGTAGACGTTAGATGAACAGATACAAGGTGATATAAACATATGTTGTGGCTTTTAGGATTACAATATATGGCAACAGTAAAAAGAACAATTGATTTGGACTGATGGGCCTCGAATCAGACCATGGCTCTCCTACAAACTACTTATGACTCTTGGGGAAATCTTTCTGTGAGATAATTATTGTTATTATTTTTAGAAAATAATTATTTTTTCGTCCTATGGAGTTCATATAGAAATGGTTCTGGGATAAATCATTTTTATTCTCTTGTTTTTTCATGTTCTATGGATGTTTCCACAGATAAAAATGTTATTGTTAGAACCATTTATCCTTCTTTTGCAGTTGTTGCTGTTATTTGAAATTTGTCATGTTAAAATATGGTTCTTTCAGTGTCTACTTTGGGAAAAAATACTTTTTTCTGAATTTTTTCAAAGATTTCTTTTGTTTAATGAAAAATTGCCATTTGTATTCATATTCCCTTGCATAATAATCATGTTTATCACTTCCCTCTCTCTGAAATATAGTAGGTAGCTTTATAATAAAGTAAGAACTATTGAACAACTTAGGTCTTTTTTAGATCCATTATTGGAGTTGTTTTTTTTTCTTTTTACAGAAAAGAAAAACATCATTCTGCTAAGGTCATGTTTTCAAAAAGACTTGAATTTGCTTTGCTCTCTGTTCTTCTGACTACAAAACATGATCAAGATTACATTAGCATTTCATACAATAGGATCTGGCACTGGGGACTCTAGGAAAAAAAGTGTAGATGAATTATTCACATCTGAAAAGAAAGTCAATTGGGGAAATAAACATTAAAATGATTTGCAATCTGCAGTTATTCAACAGAGACAGAATCATCAAGTGTAAGAGAAGGATGAGAATACCAGGAAATAAATGGCTTAATTGATTTAAAGGATGTTTTTGAAGCACCCGAATTTTGAGCAAAGACTCAGATCGATCTGAAAATTCATTAATATCTCTCATGTCTCTGATGGCCAAATTACATATTTTATCACTTTTTTAGCCAACAACCTTGAGCCAGGTTGTCCCAGTGGCTCAGTTTTTCTTCCTTGCAAATTAGAGACCTTCCTAAGCTTCTTTTTCTTCTTCTTTTTAAACTCTACAGTCCCTAAGGTGCTGTTAAGAGAGATGGCCTTTTTGGTTAACCTGCTATGTCCTCGTGTCCTAATAGTACAGTAATCCTCCTTATGAACGTAACATATTTTTAGAGAGTAAGTAATGTATTGTAAGACTATGACCTTAGGTTGTTATAATCAGTCCTCCCAATCCCTTATGGCTAAAAAATATATATCATATCCATTATATAATTTAGTTATAAATTCCTAGATTAAAGTAACATATCAATATGATTCATGTTATTCAAGGAAAAGTTGAACATTTTTTCCTCATTGTTTGTCTACAGTAATCAACTTTGGTGAACAATTCCTAGATATTCCAGTTTCCTTTTCTAGTTAAATAAATCTGGTCAGTTTGTGTAAGACAGACAATTAGATAGATAGCTAGATAGCTAGATAGCTAGATAGATAGGATAGATAGAAAGATGCATACATACATACACACACACAGATATATATATACATGGCAGAAATACATAGATGCATAGATAAAACCTGCGTCAGGGACATTATATGATGCTTGAATCTAAACAATGAAAACCAATAGATTGAGAAGGAATGGACAGTTTTAATAAAATTCAGATGATGATTTTTTCACAACTATGTTATCACACATTTGTGAGAAGCTATGGTCTAGTTATTAGTCTTGAACCTGGAATTGAGATGCTTGTGGCCATCAGACAACTTTTTTGAGCCTGTTTCCTCATCTGTAAAATTGAGATAATAATACGTAGATAGAAAATTAAAATGCTATGATAAAAGCATAAAGTATTATAATCCAGAACACCTAATATAAATCACAATATCTGGTGGTGTAAGGGACTTTAAAGATCCAAACCTCTTTCATTTTGCAGATGAAGAAACCAAGACTTTAGAGCAGTGATTCCCAAAGTGGGTGCCACTGCCCCCTGGTGGGTGCTGCAGCGATCCAGGGGAACGGTGATGGCCACAGGTGCATTTATCTTTCCTATTAATTGCTATTGAAATTTAAAAAAATAATTTCCAGGGGGCTAAGTAATATTTTTTCTGGAAAGGGAGCAGTAGGCCAAAAAAGTTTGGGAACCACTGCTTTAGAGCATTAAATTAATTTTCCTCTGTCACAGAGATAGAAAGGAATAGAGTCAGGAATCAAATGTATTACTCTGTATCAGGTATTCTTTATATAACACAATTCATTTCACTGTGAAGAGGGTGGGAAAAGGGGAGAGGAAATGAAGGACCTCAATTATTATACTTATTGTACCCTTGAAAATAAGTTTAAAACTGAAAAACACTACTCTCCAAGGCAGGAATTGACAGTATTTTACAAATGGCTTGCAAGTATCCAAACTATGATTTTATTTTTCTGAAGTGGTAAGTGCCAACTCTTAAAAATATGGTGAGAAAAAGGTGCTACTGCACTGAATCTTTCAAGGGAGGCAGTAGCAATTATTAGCCCATGTGATGCTAAACTTCCTTCCATATGCTTTCTTCAGAATATATACTTTAGACTCCCAATCACTTTTCAACAATGGTTTCAGATGTGTCTGTTGTGAAGATTTGGTGTGGTATGTGTTTCAAATTTCTGACTAATACCCTTTACTGTGCTAATATTAAGAAATAAATATCTTATTGTTAATCATTAATCCAAAGTGTCTTGAAGCCAATGCATATTGATTAATTTGTTTTCGTTTTTGAGAGATGGGATGATGCCATAGAAAGTTATGAAGTGGGAATGAGGCAATCTAGATTCAAATCCTGTTTATGACTTTCTTTCTGTGTAACTAAATTGATTATAACTGAAACAATTAAGCCCTCTAACACTATGTCTTCAACTGCAAAATGGACATAATAGTCACATTACGTAATCCATAATGAGTAGAGTTGGAACTATTTGCTTTGGTAAACTTAAAAATGATATATAAATGAAGAGCTAAATTAATTAGATTCCATGATTATTTATAAATATTTTGCTGATTGGGGGATTAATAATGATATAATGCCTGTGGAATATATCATCCATTTCAATTTTATTTGGAAAACTTCTTGTTCTGTGAAAGTTCTTGAATGCTTTAACAGTAAAATCTGAGCTCTGATAAATGCTAACCAAGCTGGAAAAATTTCAGCTTAGAATGGCAATGAAAGATGTGTGACATTAGAAAACTTAAATTTTATTACATTACATTAACTTCTGAGAAGTTCATAATTAGATGGCTGATCACTAAATAATGATTCTTGCTTGAAATAATCAGATTGATTCTGCATCATCTTTTAATTGATCCAATTTACAATTAATTTATTTTTTCCTGTTACTGTCTATGTTGTGGCCCTTCGTCTCTGAACTTAGTTCAGAAATTCAGCTGGTCTGTAATTAGGTAAAGTCAGAAATTCAGTTCTCCTGATAATCACTATTCTATTCTTACCTCAAGGATTGAAGGAGACAAGAAGAAAGTAGGGAAATTAGTCTAGTCTCTTTACACCACCAAGATATATTTCAAAGATACTTAATTTTTATTTAAAGAGGTCTGATCCACTATCTCTCAATCCTTCAGCTGGATTTAAACAAAGAACAATTATTAATTACAGAAGAAAAAGAGGGAGTTGTTGCCAGCTACTCATTCCCAAATTCTCACCAATAGAGTCCCCCATGACTCACGTCCATAACCATTCATACTGATTTCACTATTAATAATGTGGAGCTCTTTGAAACAATAATAATTTGTTTCCCACCCATAAAATCCTGTTCTTTGTTTTGTGTATCCCAAAACTATAAAAGAGATATTTTCATTTGGGGGTCTCAGTTTTAATATGGAAGTTGAAATCCTATTTATTGGCAAAATTCAGAATTTACTAAGAAATTGGTCTTGCTAAGAACTTTGCACCTTAGTTTATCTTATTTTGAGAGTAATATTCCCTCCCAAATAGAAATAATTTTCTCGAGAAAGGGCTCTATTTTTCACAGGGCCTAGTAGTTTTTCTTTTACTCTTACAAAAATATCTGTACCTCTTGATTTAGAATATTCTTTCCTATGGAAAAAAATCACAACCATTTCTTGCCTATATGTTTCTATGAATCTTGTCCACACTCTTGCTTGTCTTAACACTGAGGCTCCACCTCTGAACCAGAGACCTTCTTTATTAACTTTCCCTGACATCATGGGTACATATCAAGGGAAAATTCAAGATGTCTATCTATCTTCCTTGGCTCTCAATATATCATGAATCCATCTACTTTTCCTAACATATGAATCCCTAATGCCATATTGGTCTTGTACCCTGAAGACTATCCCCACTAGGAATTGCTCTAGATTTCTCCTTGCTTTCATCAATAAGCTCTAATGTTCTATGTTTTTTTCTATGGGATAAAAAATAAAACATTTTATTTGGCATTTAAAACTCTTGATATGTTCCCTTACTACTTTCTAGCTTTTATTTTACTTACTTTTCTTCATTCACATTATGACCAAATTATATTAGTTTACTAGCTCTTCTTAAAACATTCTATTGCATCTGTCACTGGGCCTTTTCCATGCCTCTACTCCCTACCTGGAATGTTCTGCCTCTGTAATGCCAAGCCTTATATTTCCTAGTTTCCAGATCTAGCCCAACCTCCACTTCTGGTAAAAAGTTTTTCTCCATCTTTTCCTGCCAGTGCCATCACCTCTATTGTCTTCTATTTCTGAATATATATTATATGTAGCTAGTTATTTTTAATTTATTTTCCATATTAGAATATTAACTCATTGAGATCAAATGGGACTGTTTTCACCTTTGCTTATCAGAGTTCTTGGAACTTAGTAAACACTTTAAAAATGTTTGTTGAATGTCAATGAGATCTTTGTGGAGTAGTAGAGGAGACATTGCTAATAAGCCATGGAGATCTCAAAGAGGAGACTATGGTAATTGCAACTTCCATGTAAACTACCAAGAAAAACTTCAAGATCTAACCAAAAACATCTGATCTATCTAGTGGGAACTATACATCACACCTTCTAATGTCAGTTATTTCTAGAGGAAATTAGAAACCTAAAACATTAATTGGAAGAATGATGTTAATGAATTCAGTCACAACCAACTTCAAAGGAAACAATTTGAAAGGAAGCAGCCAATATCACCTTGTCCTTGGAAAAAGGTATCTGTCTATACCTGTTCAGGCATCATAAAAATAGTTTAACTAAAACATCAGGAGGACACAGACAGCTAAAATATAGCCACATTGGATAAAAAATATGGGATAAAAGGAGATACACTAATATTGTGAATTTGTCTAATCATTCTGGAAAACAGTTTGGGACTGAAGCACAAAGGTAATAAAATTTTGTATACTCTGTGACCCAGCAAAAGCACCATTAGGTCTGAATCCCAAAGAAAACAAAGAAAATGGAAAAGGACCTTTATATACAAAAATATTTTAGTAGTTCTTTGCATGATGGCAATGAATTGGAAAGTGAGGGGATATTCATCTATTGGAGAATGACTGAAAAGATTATAGTATATAATTTTAATGGAAATGACAAGCAGGAAGGTTTCAAAATAACCTAGAGAGATTTATGTGATCTCATGCAAAGCGAAGTAAGCAGTAAAACCGGAATATTATACATAGCATCAGCAATATTTAAAATGCGTAGGATTTAGCAACTTTGATCAATATAATGATCTGAGACTATACTAAAGGACCAATGATGAAAAATGCTATCTACCTTCAGAGAAAAAATTGATAAATTCTGAGTGCTGATTGAAGCATAAATTTTTTTTTTAATTTCTTTATGTTTCTTACTTTTTATGTTGTTGCTGTTTTGCAAAATGGCTAATATGGAAATATATTTTGCATCTTCACATGTGTAATTGATATCACATCGTTTACATTTTCAATAAGCAGGGAAGAGGTAGAATGGAGAGAGAGAATTTGGAATTCATTTTTTTAAAATGAATGTTGAAAATAATTTATTTTTCTTTAAAAAGGAGATCTACTATTGTGAATTGGTCCAACCATTTTGGAGGGCAATTTGGAACTACACAAAAAGGGCTTTAAAGGACTGTCTGCCCTTTGATCCAACATACTACTGCTCTGTTTGTATACCAAAGAGATAATAAGGAAAAATACTTGTACAAAAATATCCATAGCTGCACTCTTTGTGGTAGCAAAAAAAAAAAATGGAAAACGAGGGGCTGTCCATCTAATGGGAAATGGTTGAACAAATTGTGGTATCTGATGGTGATAGAATACTATTGTGCTGAAAGGAATAATGAATTGGAAAGACCTCCAGGAATTGATGCAGAGTGAAAGGAGCAGAGCCAGAAGAACATTGTACACAGAGACTGATACACTGTGGTAAAATCAAATGTAATGGACTTCTGTACTAGCAGCAATGCAATGACCCAGGACAATTCTGGGGTACTTATGAGAAAGAATGCTGTCCATATCCAGAGAAGGAACTGTGGAAATAGAAACATATGATTGATCATGTAGTTTGATGGGGATATGGTTGGGGTTTTGACATTTGAAGATCATTCTACTGTAAATATGAATAACACGGAAATAGGTTTTGAACAATGATACATGTATAACCCATTGGACTTGTTTATCAGCCCTGGGAATGGGGAAGGAAGACAGGGGGAAATCATGAATCATGTAACCATGGAAAAATATTCTAAGGAAAAAACAAGAACCAGTAAACATGCTAATATAAATCCATAATTAATATCTGACATTACTTGTGCATCTTTATAAAACTAATTAATTTTCATGAGTTTCATTTTCTCATATGTAAAAAATACATGTAATACTTGTCATTTACTTCATAGGATTGTGCTGAGAAAACTATAGTAAATCCCAAAGTGTTGGAGAAATTTTTGCTATATATAGACAACAAAGGTAAAAAAAGGTAAATAAATTCAAGTTTTTTGACATATTAATTATCAATTCACATCTTGGGATGTTCAAACCTAATTTTCAAAGGTACATCAATAAAAGCTAGTATTTATATCATGTTTTAAACATTTATAAAGCACTTTACAAAGAGCTCATTTGAGAGGCAGACCCAAGATGATCTAGTTGGGTCCAGGAAACCTCAAAACTCTCTGAGAATTCTCTCCAACCAACTTTAAAATAATGCTTTGAAACAATCCTGCAGTGACAAAACCAAAAAGAACATGTCTACTTTCCTGTAGAAAACAAGTTGGAAGGTAGGCAGAGAAGGTCTGCTTCACTGGGGTGAGAGGGGAGTACAGCCTGTAGCAAGGCTGCCACAAGAAACAATGGAGCAAGCCTCTATCCCAACTCCAGACCTACCATTCCAGAGTGTGATTCTCAGCCAAAGCCAACTTTAAGATGCTGAGATCTTGCCTGATCCAATAATAGAGCATCCCTATTCCCAATTCTTGAGGTTCTAAGCCCTAGAACAAGCCTACAGTGAGGCCCCAAGCCCTAGTGCAAAGCAGCTTCAGTGTGCCACAAACCCCAGCACAAAGCAGTTGTCAGCGTGCCTAGCTGATTCAAGCCCAAAGGGATGTCCTGAACCTCTGCCTAAATCTTCAATAATGATCTGAACCCCAGTACAAGGCAGGCCATGAAGCACTTAACCTATCTAAGCCCAGAGTAAGGCCCAGAGCCCCTGCCCAAGTCCAAGGTAAGGTGCCAAACTTCAGTGCAAGGCAGTTTGCAGTGTTCCTGACTGCTATAAGCTCAAGAGAAGACCCAAAGCCCTTGTCCATGTCTGCAATGAAGACCTGAACTCCAGCACAAATCAGTCTCCAGCACACCTGGTCTGGGTATACCCAAAGTGAGGTCTGAAGCTCCTGTCCAAGCCTAAGGTTAGACCTTGATTCCCAGTACAAGGGCGCTCACAGTGCTCTGAGCCCTGCAAGTCATTGGCAGTCCCTGGGGGAGACTGAATCAACACTGGGAGGTGACTTTCAGAACTCCAACCCATACTTTCATACCACTTTGGAAGAATTGAAACTTGTTGATTCTCAGAACTAGATCTTAGAGTAAAAGCAAGGAAAAACTGAAGTTTAAGAGCGGTCCCCTGTACCTTGAGAATAGAGTACACTTTTATGATAAAAGTAAAAATTGAGGGAAAAAAGTCAGGAAAATGAGCAAACATATATGAAAAAAAACCCTAACCATATAAAATTATGATGGTGACAAAGAAGTGCAAGGCACAGACTCAGAAGGGGACAGTGAGATCAAAACAGCTATATGCAACATTTTAAAGAAAAATGGAAATTAGTCTTAGACTCTGGAAGAGCTCACAAAGGATTTAAAAAATCAAATAAGAGAGGCAGAGGGAAAATGAGGGAGAGAAATGAAAGAAGTACAAATCAAAATTGGCCAAATGAATAAAAAAGGTACAAAAATACAAAGAAATAAAGAGTTGAATTAATAATTAATTAATTAAATAGAATTGATCAAATAGAAAAGGAGATACAAATGCTAACAAAAGAAAATAATTCTGAAAAATTAAAATTGGGCAAGTAGAAACTAATGACTTCATGAGATCTTGAGAAACAATAAAACAAATTTAAAAGAATGAAAAAAATGGGAGAAAACATAAAATATCTAATTGATAAAACATCTGACCTAGAAAATAGATCTAGGAGAGAAATTTTAAGAATTATCAGAAGAGTTACTTCCTATTAGTTTAGAAGGTAGAGTAAGGAATGTTCCATTCCCCTAATCCCTTTATGCACACAAGAAAAGAAAATAAAGCACCTCAGAACAAAGGAAACGTGAATGAACATGTCTCACTGAGGTAAGAAAAAAAGCAGCCAAGGAAGTACAGCATCTGTGAGAACAAGCAGATCTTGGAGCCGCTCACAATTCAACCAGAAGCAGCAAAGAGCAGAATGGATGTGATAACTGAAATAATTTAGATGTTCATGACACATGAGAAAGATTAGATATATGCAAGATATCTAAAGTACCTACGATACTTAAGAACTTTACCGATATTACAGCAATGAAAGGAGTATACATAGAGAGAAGGAAAGAAGTTACATAAGATGGGCTAATATTAAAAAAAAGAAAGGAAAGCAAAACACATGAAGAGAAAAGGAGAGATAGAAGAGGTAAATTATCTCTCATTAAGAAGCACATAAGTGACAAATACAGTGGAGGATCATATGGGGTGGGGTGGCCGTGATTGAAGCTTATTCTTATTGGAACCAGATCAAATTAAGAAAAAACACCCACACCTAGTAAGCTGGTAGAAACTAAACTTACATTACAGGAAAGTAGGAAGGTAGGAACAATAAGGGAGAGAGGATGGACAATGGTGTGAATTGAGGAAGGCAGTCATGCAAAACAAAATATATATGAAAAGGAAAATTCTGAAAGGAGAGAGACATAGACAGAGAGAAGAATAAAAAGAGGACAATAAGATGGAAGGAAATATACAATAATCAAAACTCTCAATATGAATGTTATGAACTGACCTATAAAAGAGAAGAGGATAAAACAGTGGATTAAAAGTCAGAATCCCACAATATGCTATCTACAAGAATTGATAATAAAACATTATTAGTGGGGGATCTCAAACTTCCTCTATCACAATTAGATAAATCTAATAAAAAAATAAACAAGAAAGAAGCTAAGGAGGTAAATAGAACTTTAGAAAAGCTGGGTATGAGAGTGGAAGTTTGAATGAGAATAGAAAGGAATACATCTTTTTCTCAACAGTACATGGCACTTTAAAAAAAATTAATCACAGAACTGGGCTTAAAAAACATCCAAATATGGAATTTAAAAAGTATTGAATGCATACTTTTAAGATCTTAATGCAATAAAAATTACACTTAATAGAGGGCAGCAGAAAAAAAGACTAAAAATTAATTAGAAACTAAACAATCTTATCTTAAATAATGAATGGGTCAAAAAACAAGCCATATTAATAAACAATTTCATTAAAGAAAATGACAAAAGAAGACAATATACTAAAACTTATCAAATGCAGTCAAAGAAGTACTTAAAGGAAAATACAGGGGGCAGCTGGGTGGCTCAGTGGACTGAAAGCAAGGCCTAAAGATTGGAGGTTCTAGGTTCAAATCTGGCCTCAGACACCCCCTAGCTGTGTGACCCTGGGCAAGTCACTTAACCCCCATTGCCTAGCCGTTACCACTCTTCTGCCTTAGAGCCAATACACAGTATTTACTCCAAGATGGAAGGTAAGATTTTTTTTAAAGGGAAATACATATTTCTTAATGATTTCATCAATAAATTACAGAAAGAACAGATTAATGAATTGGGAATGTAACTAAAAAAAAACCCCAACAAATTAAAAAAACCTCATTTAAATATTGAATTAGAAATCCTGAAAATCAAGGGAGAGATTCATAAAATTGAAAGTAAGAAAATCATTGAAATAAATAAAGCAAGGAGTTGATTTATGAAAAAAAATATGTGAAATAGATAAACCATTAATCAACTTGATTATAAAAAGAAGAAAATCAAATTTCTAGTATCAAAAATGAAAAAGGAGAAATCACAAAGGAGAAACTAATGCAATCATTGTAAGTAATTTTGACCAATGATCACCAATAAATCTGACAATATGAGTGAAATAGATGAATATTTAACAAAAATATAAACTTTCTAAGTTAACAAAAGAGAAAATGAAATATGCAAACAACTCCATCAGAGAAAAAGAAACTGGACTGTCAAAAAATTTCCTAAGAAAAAGGCTACATAGACAGATGGATTCACAAGTGAATTTTACCAACACACAAAGAACAATTAGCTTTCATACTTCATAAATTATTTAGAAAAATAGGTGAAGAGAGAATCTTTTCTAACACTTTTTATTAAACAAATATGGTAACAATATATAATAAAAATGACAATTCTACTAAATTAATTAATTAATTTATTGCCTTAACAATCAAACTGCCATTTTTATAGGACTAGAAACAACAAAATTCACCTGAAAGAACAAGAGATAAAGAATATCAAAAGAATTAATGGAAAAAAGTGTGAAGGAAAGTGGCCTAGCAGTCCCAGAACTCAAATTATATTATGAAGCATTGATCACCAAAACAATTTGTTACTGGCTAGGAAATAGAATGGTGGATCCATGGAATAGTTATACAATATACCTGGGTAAATGACCATAGCAATGTAGTTTTTCATAAACAGAAAGATCCCAACTTTGGGGATAAAAATTGATTATTTGACAAAAATTTCTGGGAAAACTAGAAAATAGTAAGACAGAAATTAGGTATAGGTTAATATTGCATACTCTATAATGAGGCCAAAATGTTTATGATTTAGACATAAAGGATGACACCATAAGTACATTAGAGGAATATAGAATAGTTTAACTGTCAAGTCTATGGAGAAGGGAATAATTTATGATGAAATGGGAAATAGAGAACATTATATGATATAAATGAATAATTTTGTTTGTATTAAATATAAAAGTTTTGTTTAAAAAATAACTATGTAACCAAGATTAAAAGGGAAATGGCAGACTTAAAAAAAACCTTTTGCAACAAATTTCTCTGATAAAGGTCTCATTTCTTAAATATACAGAGAACTAAGTCAAATTTATATAATACAAGTCATCCCCCAGTTGACAAATGATCAAATGATAAAAACAAGCAGTTTTCAGATTAAATCAGTTATCAATAATCATATGAAAAAATGTTCTAAATCCCGTTTGATTAGAGAAATACAAATTAAAACAGCTGAGTTATCCTATCACACCCATCAGATTGGCCTATATGCCGGTAAAGAAAAGTAATAGATTTTGGAGGGGATATGGCAAAATTGGGACTGATATATTATCACTGTAGCTGTGAACTGATCCAACTATTCTGGAGGGCAATTTGGAACTATGCCCAAAAGACTAAAAAAGTGTGCATACCTTTTGAGCCTATAATACTACTTCTATTAAGTCTATATTCCAAAGAGATTATGAAAAAGGGAAAGGACCTACTTATACAAGCTCTTTTTGTGATGGCAAAGAATTAGAAATTGCAGAAGGGTCATCAATTGGGAAATAGACATATGCTGTAATATAGGCTGGTGATGGATAGATACTATTGTGCTATAAGAAAGGATGAGCAGGATGATTTCAGAAGAAGATGGAAAGATCTACATGAACTGACGCAGAGTCAAATAAGAATAACCAGAACAGAAGATGGTGACAGAGTAAGGAGCAGCTGCTCAATCTCTCCTAACCAAAGCATACAGGACTCCTCAGGGGGACATAAAAACGAATCCAGACGAACGAAGGAACCCCACAACAGGGTGCAGCATTGAAGGTATGCAGAATCGGGGCATTTCCACGCTATAAAGGGGTGAAACAGCTCTCACTAAAATGCGAGAGGAAGAAGCCCCTCCACCCCCCACTTCGCACAAGGCCAAGGCCAACAAGAGTGAAAGCAGGACTAGGGCAACCAGTAAATCACTAGCAGCCACAGGGCTTGTACCTGTGTGCTGCAAGAGGAGGGACCCCAAGTGGCTGGGGGGGCTTGCACGGACTTTCCCAAATGTCCACGTGGGTGAAGGCACAGTCTTGGGCCAGGACAAAGATCTCTAATACAGGGACTTTCCCGAGCACCTGAAGGCATTGCCTCAGTTGGGAATAAAGATCTCCAGCCCAGGGACTTTCCCTAGCTTCTGCGTGGGTGAAGGCAGTGCCCTATGAGCATCGCAGCTGGCAAAGGCAGTGCCCTAGGCTTGAATAAAGATCTCCAGCCCAGGCTCGGACCTCCAGTGAGGACCCCGTGCAGACCGGAGCGCGGCTGTGGAAGCAGCCCCAAAGACTGCTGAAGGAGCCTCGGGCAGAGGGGCAGACCAGGGTCTACCAGGAGGCCTGACCCTGAGGACAAGGAGACCGGAGCCCTGGGAGCTTAGAAAAAGCAGGTAGACCCTGAATGTGAAGACAAAGCATAAAAGGGGCGGGGCTAACGATGGCAAGCCAAGAACTCCAGGGGAAGAAAAAGATTATCAAGAAAAACTCTGGAACACTCGACAACTTTTACATAGAGAAAATCCAGACAACAGAGGAGGAAAAACAAGGAATCATATCCAAACCTTCCCCAAAAAATGAAAGCTGGTCACAAGCTATTGAAGAGTTCAAAAATGAGATGTTGAAGAAGATCGAAGAGATCTGGCAAGAAAATAACAGCTTAAAAGGCAGAATTTTGCAATTAGAAAGTGAGGCTCAGAAATCAAATGAATGATAAGCAAATTGAGCACCAGAAATGACCAGATTGAAAAGGAAAACCAAAAGATTATAACCGAAAACCAAAAGATTATAGTCGAAAACCAGCCCTTAAAGGCTAGAATTGAAAAATTAGAACATAATGATCTCTCAAGACAACAAGAACAAATAAAACAAAGCCAAAAGACTGATAAAATAGAAGGAAACATGAAATATCTCAATGAGAAAGTGACAGACCAAGAAAACTGGTCTAGAAGAGACAATTTGAGAATCATTTGCCCTAGACGAGGACAAAGATCTCGAACGCAGGGACTTTCCCGAGCGTCTGAGAGGCTGAAGGCATTTCCCTAGGCGCGCACAAAGATCTCTAATGCAGGAACTTTCTGCCGGTGAAAGCATTGCCCTAAGAGAGGACAAAGATCTCCAGCGCACAGACTTTCCCGAGCATCTGCGCGGGTGAAGGCAGTACCCTAGGTGAGAACAAAGATCTTGAGCGTAGGCTTGGACCTCGAGTGGGGACCCGGTGCAGATGGGAACTCATCTGTGGAAGCAGCCCCTGAGACTGCTGAAGGAGCCTTGGGCAGAGGGGCAGACCTGGGACTATCAGGAGGCTTGACCCCGAGGACAAGGAGACCGGAGCCCTCGGGAGCTTAGAAAGTGAGGCAGACCCTGAATGTGAAGACAAAGCTGAAAAGGGGTGGGGCTAACAATGGCAAGCCAAGAACCCCAGAAGAAAAAGATTATCAAGAAAAACTTTGGAACACTTGACAACTTTTACACAGAGAAAATCCAGACAACAAAGGAGGACAAACAAGTATCCAAACCTTCCCAAAACAAGGAAAACTGGTCACAAGCTATTGAAGAGTTCAACAATGAGATGTTGAGGAAGATGAAAGAGATCTGGCAAGAAAATAACAGCTTAAAAGGCAGAATTTCACAATTGGAGAGTGAGGCAAGTCAACTAAAGACCAGAAACAACCAGATTGAAAAAGAAAACCAGTCCGTAAAGGCTAGAATTGAGCAATTAGAAGCCAATGATCTCTCAAGACAACAAGAACAAATAAAACAAAGTCAAAAGATT
This sequence comes from Gracilinanus agilis, assembly GCF_016433145.1. NCBI lineage: Eukaryota > Metazoa > Chordata > Mammalia > Didelphimorphia > Didelphidae > Gracilinanus > Gracilinanus agilis. Next base: position 106,193,295 of record NC_058132.1, read on the forward strand.
GATAAAATAGAAGGAAACATGAAATATCTCAATGAGAAAGTGACAGACCAAGAAAACTGGTCTAGAAGAGACAATTTGAGAATCATTGGTCTTCCGGAAAAGGCAGAAATTAATAGAAACTTGGACTCCATACTTAAAGAAATTATTCAGCAAAATTGCCCTGAAGTCCTACAAAAAGAGGGCAATATAGACATTGAAAGGATCCATAGATCACCCTCTACACTGGACCCAGAAAAGTCAACACCTAGGAATACAATAGCTAAATTCAAGAGCTTTCAAGTAAAAGAAAAAATCTTACAAGAAGCCAGAAAGAGACAATTCAAATATCAAGGAGCACCAGTCAGGATCACACAGGATCTGGCAGCCTCCACGCTAAAAGACCTCAAGGCTTGGAATACAATATTCAGAAAGGCAAGAGAGCTGGGCCTTTAGCCACGGATCAACTACCCATCGAAACTGACTATATACTTCCAGGGGAAAGAATGGGCATTCAACAAAATTGAAGAATTCCAAGTTTTTGCACAAAAGAGACCAGGACTAAATGGAAAGTTTGATATCCAACCACAAAAACCAAGAGAAACATGAAAAGGTAAATAAGAAACAGAGGGAAAAGAAAGAAAACTTATAATTCTTTAAATTTGACTCTTTAAGGGCTTAAATAAGATCTAATTATCTGTATTACTAGGTGGAGAAATGCTACATATAATTCTCTGTAGTGAACTCTATTCACTAGTATAATATTCACTATTATAGCAATCATAAGAATAATTCATAGGGAGAGGATAGGATACTAAATGGTCTAAGATGCCATAGGGGGTGGGAAAGAGGGGGGAATAGTAGGGGACACCAAGAAAAATCTGAGTAAATAAGAAAAATAGGATATTCTATTACACACAAAGAGGGCATGGGAAGGGGAGGGGATAAATACTATCATAAGAAGGAGAGGAAGAGAGCATAAAGAGGGAATATTCAAACCTTACTCTCAGTATAATCAACCCAGAGAGGGAAGAGTAGCTTTATTATCCATTCAGGTAAAAAAAAAACTCCATCTAACCCTACTGAGAAAGTCAGAAGGGACAAGCCCAAGGGAACAGGGGAGTGGGGAGGTCAAAAAAGGGAGGGGAGAAGAAGGGAGAGGGAATTCATTAGGCTTTTAAAAATAAAAAAAAGGGGAATAACAAGGGAGGGGGCAGAAAGGGAAGTCAATCAAGGGAGGGGATAAGGGACACCGGCTCAAAGCAAACCACTGGTTTAAAAGAAAATAGTGTAAGAAGAAGGGGTGGGTCTAGAGGAGGATACGAAAATGTCAGTGAATGCACAACTGATAATTATAACTCTGAACGTGAATGGGATGAACTCGCTCATAAAACGGAAGCAAATAGCAGAGTGGATCAGAAACCAAAATCCTACCATATGTTGTCTACAAGAAACACAT
>NC_058132.1:106204661-106295939 GCF_016433145.1 Gracilinanus agilis
ATATATATATATATATATTTAATATATATATAACATATATGTATATCATCACTTCCTATAGGTTTTAATACATAGATACTTTGGGGGAAAGGATACACTGTTCTAAGTCTTAGAGATCTAGAGATCTTAAAAAAAATACATGCATATATATATATATATATATACACATACATATATATGATGTAAGGGGGGAAAAGGGGGTTTGACTGGGTGAATATTGAAAGGTTAGGTAGCCAGGAAATTGAATAATTATCAATACCCAATTAAAGAATAACCTCAAGTTAAAATGTCTTTTATGGAAGTTATTTACAAAATATAGGAAAGAGTGGAAGTAGAGAGATGAGAAGGTAAGAGTAAGAGATTGTATTCAATTCTGGGTTTTATTCCAACAGGTCTCCAGAGGCCCAGACAGAGAGCCTAAAAGTTAATTAACAAGGGGTTTAGCCACAAGGGCTTCTCCCAATCAAGGGAGATCAAAGGAGCCTCCCAGAGGCTACTACCTCCTGGGAGGTTAAAGGAGTTAGCCTTCTTCACTCACCATGTGTAGTTCTAAGAGAGTGATTTAAGAGCAGTCTCACCAGGGTCTCAGAGTCCCAAGACCAGCACTCCTCCACATCCAAGCAAGAACCAGAAGAGGTCTTTCAGGTCCTGTTCACAAACCAGAAGAGAGCCCTCAGTTCCCTGAACTCTCTTTTTTTTAAGGGGCCTCTTTTGCGTCACTTCCTGTACCTTCCTCTTAGTTTACATGTCTAATCACAACAGATGCTTTTCTTAGCACTGCCCAGAAGGCAGTCAGTAAATTCTGATTTGTCACTCACTCTAGCACATGTGGGTCACAGACCACCCAACTTGCAAGTTAAGTGGAGATGTTTTCACCTTTGGTGATTAAATCTAAAGATGGGCAGCGTAGATTTAATCTCATTATCACTATATATATGTGTGTGTGTGTGTGTATGTATCTTGGATATGAAATTATCCTATTCTTATAGGATGGGATAATTTCGTAACCAAGTTACTGATCCTAAAAGTTTCTATACCCACAATATTTCTTATACCAAAATGCCTCTCTATGCAAACATCCATGATCTTAACTCAAGTCCTTATCATTTCTTGCCTAAATTAAATTATCACACTAGATTCCTAATTTGGCTCCTTATCCTGAATCTCTCTCCACTCCAAACTAAAATAGCCAAAGTAATTTGCCTTAAACATGACCCTAACCATAAGATTTCTCTACTCATCCAACTCCAGAGACTTTCCAATAAAAATTTTCTATCCTCAAGGAAAAATATAAATTCTTCATTTTAGCATTTAAACCCTTTTATAACCTGGAATCATCCTCTCTTTCCAATATTATTGTGTATTTTTTGTCTTTCTGCACATTGTGGTACAACCAATATTTCTTTTCTCAGGAATCTTCCAATTTGAGCCTTTTTTAAATGGCTGTCATTCATACATAAAATATATCTTCTCCCCACCACTACCTTAAAATCAATACTATTAAAAGACCACCTTCTTCTACATTAAGCTTTTCTTGAACTCACCCTATCAATCTATTGCGGTTGCTACCAGTAGGGTTTTTTTAGTAGTTTAGTAGCAAAACTATAATTTAGAAAAAATGTCAAATCAGCAACAGAGACAATTTTGAAAATATCTTTCTCATCCAAAAGCCTCCTCACACAATTATCAACTTTCCACAGACTTGATTTCAGAAGAATATTCTCTTGACAACATATTCTGAGGTGAGGAAAGATTGCATCATTGGTAGATCATTACTCACTTCATGATTTTGACTCTCAGCACTCCCTTTTTTGGGTCTCAGATCTCTCTTTGCCACCAATGCCTTACTTTACCTCTTCATCTAGCTACTGATGCCATCTGCTGAAGCTGTTATATGTCATCATAGGTTTTTTTTTCTTCTTTAAGCTTAGGTGAGAAAGTTTGTGTGTGTTGTGTGTGAGTATGTGTGTATGTGTGAATGAGAGAGAGAGAGAGAAAGAGAGAAAGAGAAAGAGTGGGGGGGAAGGGAGAAAAGGATGAAGGGAGGCTAAACAAAACAGGTAGAAACAGAGACAGAGAGAGACTGCTGTTTTTTCACCCATCCTGAGGGAGAATGTGAAACATAACAAAATTGGTATATTTTTAACTACTATTAGGAAGGTCTCGCTACAACCACTTGATAGACAAGAGGATCACTCAAGCATGTATAAAAGGTCTTTTCTCCTTGAAGGGATTATAACATTTTTACAAGGGCTGGATACAGATTTTAATCCAGAAATAAAGGGCAAGAATATTATACAAAGAAAGGAAGAATTAAAGGCTGGATTACCTGGGAGAGGTTGATATTGTATAATGGATACAAGAGGATCATTCTAACCATGGGGCTTGACTTTCAGGGAGAAGCCTCTGACACAACAGGAGAAACTTCTAGGAAAAAAGGGTGCTTAAAATTTGATCAAGGGGTACTTCTGGGTCTAAGACAAGGTTAGTCTGAGACCTCTCTAAAGCAAGTTCCCAGACAAACTCCAAAGATCCAATCCAAAGCTCTTTTAGGTTATAAAACCTTTGTTGGAGAAGGACTGGATTGGGTAATCTTGTCCTGCAGGGAGAAGAGTGTCTTGGAGTGACCAGCTTTACTAACTTTTACTGGGGTCCTAGGGGTAACTATTACCTTGAAAATAACACTAATTTCTCACTCCACACAACAGGAACCTTTGTCTGGTCATGCCACTCAGATCCTCAGCAGGCTTAATGTGTTTTTGATCCATAATCATAAGACTTTACATTTGTTCCTATTAATTTCCACCTTCATCATTCTAATCTATTGAAATCTTTTGGCATGCTTACTCTCTTAAATAATTTTCCCTTCTAGATTTGTGTCACTGGAGAATCCTGGTATGAAAGTCATTATTCACCAAGCCTAGGTCTTCAAATTTAAGTACTAGGAGTAGAGTCAGAATCACGAAGTGGTAAGGCTCTACTGAATGTAATGAGTAATGATCTACCAATGATGCAATCTTTCCTCACCTCAAAATATGTTGTCAAGAGAACATTCCTTTCTAAAATGAAGTCTTTTTTTTTTGTCTACATAGGAAAGGCTTTGAAGAAGGGCTTTATAATACTTTAAGTATCTCTTATACAAAAAGTAATCCAATAGAGTACACAGAAGGTTACCAGATATAAAAATTTATCATATTGAGGAATTTATGTAGATTGCTTAAGATATGAAGCTCTTATAATCTGCATTAATTCAATGAAATTAAGCAAATATTTATTAAATCTCTGTTAGGTACAAACCATTGTGCTAGACTCAGTGTCAGCCCAATGGTGAATCAAAAGCTTGGTTTAAAATTCCAGTCTTTTTAGGTCTAAATCTATAATCTATTACACATATGAAGAGAATGCCAATACTGAGAAAAATCACAAATCTTTGGAAGTATGAAGCATTTGAAATATTTATTTTCCTTTACTATGACATTAAAAAGAGAAGAAAAATCTTATGAACAGCTAGGAAGAGAGAAAGAGAGGGCATAAGTGAGGTCAGTTGAAATATGTAAGATCTGACAGCTCTCTTTGCTGTGATTTCAATTCCAATATTGTGAGAGCAGGGAAATTGCCGTGGTAAATAAGACTTCTTACAAATTTTAGGTATATTGACATAATTGGCCCTCCTGAAGGAGTAAAAGTTCTTCCCATTCAACTCATATGTTTTGATTTTACTAGGAGTGTCTGTGCTCATCCCCTAAAGTCATTGCCATATTGCAGTGCACATGTCTTTTCAAAAATTGAATGGTGTTAGTTTAAAGTTAAATATAACATTGAGAAAACTTCATGACTTTTAAAGGGAAAAAAATAAACAAAGCATAGAAAAAATTAACTTTCAAAGAGCTATTGAATAGTTATGCTTTTCCTTGGTTGCCTGTTTGAGAAAGAAAGAATGATTAGGGTCACTGTCAAAGGCCTAGGACTTCCCTATTCCCTGGGGCCTCCATCATTTCTCAGAATGCCCCAAAGATAAGGGCTTTAGATATAAAGCATAATAAAGAATTATAATTATTGACCTTCAAATAATAATGTCTTTAAAAAAATTTTCTTTCCAAAAATATGCTATTAAAAACCAATATTGAGGAGGTAGTTGGGTGGCTCAGTAGATTGAGAGACAGACCTAGAGATTGGACTTCCTAGGTTCAAATCCGGCCTCAGACACTTCCTAGCTGTATGACCCTGGGCAAGTCACTTAACCCCCATTGCCTAGCCCTTACCACCCTTCTGCCTTAGAACCAATGCACAGTATTGATTCTAAGACTGAAGGTAAGGGTTTAAAAAAATTAATGTTGAATTGTGATAGCTTTTGTGAACTAATTTCCTTTTTAATCTCCCAAGAAAAGTTTGATTTTAAGACTCAAACAGTTTCTTTCCCTTAGCCTACGAAACTGAGTTTTGACCCCCCTTCTTCAGAGTGAGGAGGTCACAAGGTGTATATATATTAGCATGTGCTCTCTCTTTTGTCTTCACCGGCTCTTTGGCCCCTGCTCTCTTTTGTCCAGCTCTCTCTTTTGTGGAGCTCTCTTTCCAGGCTCATTCTCTTCGGTGCCATTTTGGTTGTGTATTGCATAATTTCTGATCATAGGAATGCAAATGATAAACAAAGTCTCCCAGCCATAAAGAAGCAGGTTTATTGGGAGACAGCAGTCTCCCAATAAAGCTGGACTTATGGGCAAGACCAGAAGACCCAGAGCACTGTGAGAGGCCTTCCTATATACCCTGAAGAATGTCAGAACTTATATACCAAATTAAAAAGAATCCAAGACCATGTTAAAAACAGAGCAAGAGGTACTTCTCCTTCTCACTTGTTGACGACTTGAAGGTCACTTGATAAACAAGGGGGCATTGGGGAAGCCTGGACTAGTGACACAAATGATATGATTGGGTGGTGGCTTTGAACCCTGGGTCAGGCCTAGTGACATTTACTGGTTTATAAATTCAAGACTATAATTATTGTTGATGGTACATGATTGCACATTTGAAGGGTTGGGGCTGACACTAAGACCTATGCTAATAATGATTAAATATATATTAATTCATTCATCTTACTTAATTCAACCTTAATAATTATACTAAAATAATCACAAAAGGCCTACTAAAATCATCAGTTAGACCAGCGGTTCCCAAACTTTTTTGGCCTTCTGCCCCCTTTCCAGAAAAAATGTTACTTAGCGCCCCCGTCACATACTATTACCACCCCCTTATAGTTATTCACCACCCCCCAAATGTACCTGTGGCCATCACCTGGTGGATCGCTGCAGCACCCACCAGGGGGCGGTGGCGCCCACTTTGGGAATCACTGAGTTAGACTAACATTAGTTACCGATCTTAAAATTACATTTTATGATTAACTTGATACTACAACTAACATTAAAATCTAATCCTCATATAAGGAGGTAGGGGATTTTTCATTCACATGTGGATCAGTCAGTTTAGATTGTCTCGAGTTGTTTATTTAATAGGTTAACTTAAAATTAAGTAATACTGCCTCTCAGGAATGTCAGTCATGTGTAATTGGAAATCTTGTGCAGTTGAACTACATTACCCAGGAGACCACTGACTTTCTGCTGTTACATGCTGACATAGACAGGAGATAAATTGTGTGGAGTGCTGTGTCTAGCTCTCTTCTCTTCCTGTGAGGACAGCTGTGAACGTGGGAATTTTGAGCAGGTAGATTAGCTTGAACATGTGTTTTTAATTTTGTTAGATAATTACCTTTTTATTTCTTTACTCCTAGTGATTATTAATAAATCTTATAAATATTATAAAAATCTTATAATAAATCTTGTAATATTTGAAGTTCTATGTTAATTTTAATTTTTACAATCATTACAGTAAAAGTATCATTTATGGTACTTTATAAAGGGGAAAAAACAAACTCAAAGAAAGGAAATGATTTAGTGAAGGTCATAAGACTATTAAATATTTAAACTAGAACTTAAATTCTGTTCTATAACTATAGTGCTCTTTCTTTGTGGTACTACCTCCTAAAATTTATAAGACCAAAAAGTCCTTGGTCTGAAGGTCAAAAAGAGTTAGTAGTAACCAAGACAGACATCAAAGTCAAGCATTTGTGAAGTACCAGGTCCAGGAAGCTAAGCAGGAGAATATAGTTTGAGTTTGGGACTTTGGGCTTCAAAATTATTGTGGAAGTCTATGTGTAGGTGGGGCAAAAAAGTGGGATAAACACTTGCAAAGAATAAAACTAAGGAAAGAATGTAGAAGGAAGATTATTTAGCCTCAAATAATAACAACTTACTTTATACATATACTACACTAATGTGTATCATATGAAGATTATAAAATGAAAAATTTTGAAAAATTAAAAAAATAATCAATATCATTATAAACCATTATTCCAAAGAAGCAATAATGGAAAATAATGCCCACCTCCTCATAGGACTGATGGATTAGGGATACAGAATACAACACATAGTTTGGGATATGACCAATATGGGAATTTTTATTACTTGATTATGCAAAGTTGATTCAATTTTCTTCTTTCCTTTTTTCTTCTCCTGGGGGCAGGGGAAGTAGGGGGTGGAAATAGGAGAGAGAGAAAATAAATGACTGCTAATTGGAAAAATAAAATTTAATTAAAAATAATTAGCTCATGGCAACAACTTTTTTTTTTGGTGGGAGCTTATAAAGTAGGCCAACATCTCACTCACATCCCCCCTACCCCTTGGCAATTCAAATAGAAATGATGCAGCTGTAGATTCAGTTAATTTTCAATATTGATAGGGTAGGGAATCAGTCAAAAATACTTTAATTTACCAGAGAAGATTATGATGTCTAGCTCAAAGATGATTAAGATTTGCCTAGAATTATCTATAATTGTTGATAATCTGCATGTCAATGATCAAGAGTTACTTGTATATCATTCCTTCATTAAGTTCCTTTGGTTTACTACTCAACACGGTCTTCCTAAGCCCCTTTTGCCCTTTAGATTCTAAAGTTTAAGTTTAGATGTGACACAGTATCAAAATCCCTTTGTTAATTTTATGAGGCTTATAGATGTTTCCTCTCAAAATAATGTTTTTACATATTTCAAGGAAATGCTAAATATCTTTTAGAGGTTAGTGGAAATAAAGATGAAATTTTTTTTTTCCCACCAAGTTCACAGACATGCTGAAACCTACCCAAAGATCCTTTGTGACCTGGAAGTTAAGAGCTGTGGGTTAAAAGTAAATTTACTAAAGTTCAGGGCAAGAGCCTCCTATTATAATGACTGGTGGTATTCCTCAATATTTCTGAGACCTTGGACTCCCAAAGAATTTTGCAGAGAACATGAACTCTGTGATGTCCTAAAAAGCTGGGATGGTTCTACATGTCAGTCTGGTGATGGAATTCTCTGTTACCTGAGAATCAGCCTAAATAGACAGAGGCTCCTTCATATAACACTAGTTGCTAGAAGACTTGTTTTTGTCCTCTTGGCTACAGCACCACATTAAAACATTATGAACCAGGGAAAGGGGGGCAGCTGGGTAGCTCAGTGGATTGAGAGTCAGACCTAGAGACAGGAGGTCCACGGTTCAAATCCGGCCTCAGACACTTCCCAGCTATGTGACCCTGGGCATGTCACTTGACCCCCATTGCCTACCCTTACCACTCTTCTGCCTTGGAGCCATTACACAGAAGTTAACAGTTTAAAAAACAAACAAACAAACAAAAAACATTATAAACCCACCCTACGGTGATAACTAGAAAAACCTCATCATTGTCATCATGAATTGTTGGAGTCTGAATACAATAGACAATCTCAAAAAAAAAGTTGTTATAAGAGGATAGGTAAAGAGCCAAAGAGCACAAAGAACTGATATCCAAATGCTCCAGGAAAACAAAAAATTGTGATTTCAATTCAGCAAACATTAGAAACCAGCTAAATACAAAGACACATTGTTCCTGGATTCTATACTTGGAAAGATAAATAAGATATTGTCCCTGAATCACAGGATTTCCCAGCATGAGAAGCTATCTTAAGGGTTATCTATTTTAACCTTTATCTTCACATTCACCTCCATAATAGCACTGAAAACTGGTTATTCATCCTCTACTTGAAGGCCTCTAGTGAAGGGAAAACTTGTATTTCTGACAGAAATCCTAATTTTGAAATACTTCTTCTTGGGAGGAAGAGAGGGAAGGAGGAAGGGAGGAAGGTAGGAAATGAGTTTTGTTTTTTGTTTTTTGGTTTTTTTTTATTAAGCATCTACTATGAGTCGGGCATTGGGCTAAGCAATTTGCAAATATCTCATTTGATCCCCACAAAAAAAACCTTAGGTGGTAGTCGTTATTAGCCCTATTTAAAGATAAGGAAACTGGCACAAAGAGGTTAACTGACATGCCCAGGTTCACACAAATTGTAAGCATCTGGGGTAAGATTTGAATTCAGATCTACCTGATTTCAGGTTAAGCCCTCTATATTGTACACCTGGCTGCTTCTTAGGAAGTGTGTGTTTCTCAGATCTAGCTACTCTATAACTTTACTTATTGCTCCTACTTCCACTTCAGAGACTTACTCTCTCTTAAGTACAAAAGCCAATCAACTAAAAATTATTTAAGAATCATTCTTACTTTCAGATACTATGTTAAGGGCTAGGGATACAAATAAAAAAGATCAGTGAAGTCCACATTTTCAGTTTATATTTTATACTTAAAACAGTCATACCTGTAACCTAATCTGTCAGTTCTTTCTCAGACTTAATCCCTACTTCTTTTTTTTAACCCTTTCTTTCCATTTTGGAATCAATACTGTGTATTGGTTCCAAGGCAGAGTAGTGTGAAGGATAGGCAATAGGGACTAAGCAATCACACAGCTAGGAAGTGTCTGAAGCCTGATTTGAACCCAGGATCTCCCATCTCTGGACCTGGCTCTCAATCCACTGAGTCACTTAGCCGCCCCCTAAGTCCCCAGTTCTTGCAATCAATCCATGTATATCATGAACTCCAACTTACTTATGGTTTTAAATGTCATCTTTGTCCTTCATAAAATGTTTCATCAACAACATAATGCATCAGGTGTTTCATGGACCAGGAAAAGTATAGAGTAATATAATGTCCTTGGTTCTGGGAAGCTATGCCTCTCTTAATACACCCTTTTTTGCCCAGAAAGAGGTTAACATAATCATAGTACCACAGCTCTAGAACTGGGAGGAGAAACAGAGATTTTCTAGTCCAATAACCTTATTTTATAGATGAGAAAATTCCTTTCAGTGATAAATTTGTTGTACCTATAAGCAAATCAAAATATATTCAAGAATGAATAGGAGCTAATGAGATCACCAAGTAAAAGTAATATAGAGGAAGAACAGTAAAAGACACCAACTTATTAGGTATAACCTTGTTGAGGATACTAATCAGAAAATTAAGAAGTGATTTAATAGATTAGAAGAACAAGTAACAAATGACATTTTTGCATTCATAGAGAGAAGAAAGTATCAAGGGAAAGACAATGATCACAATCATCAGTTATCAGGGAAATTAGGAAGAATGAGGATTGAGAAAAGGCCATTGGATTTGACAATTAGAAGATCATTGGAAACTTTGGAGAGAGCATTTTCAGTATAATGATGCAGCTAGAAGCCAGAATTTTAGGGTATTAAGAAGAAAGAGGAAAGGAAATGGAGGATGGAATTGAGAATTTCATAGGAAAATTGAAATTTCTCTATGAAGTATGGAGAGAAGAGTAAAGAGAAATAGAACAATTTATACAATGACAAATATTAAGAAAAATAACTGAGAGGCTTCAGACCTCTTATCAACAGAATAACCCTCAATTCCAAAATAATGAAGATGAAGATAAAACATGACACTCATTTCTTTGTTAGAGAACTAATGAACTTAAAAGCAAGAAAGATGCATACATTTCAGACATGGCTAATATCAGATCAGTCAATAAATGTTTAAGTGCCTACTATATGCCAGGCATGAAATTAATACTAGAAATGCAAAGAAAGGGAGATGATAATTTCTGCTTTTAAGGAGTTCAAAATCTAATGGAGGAGACAAATGGAAATGAGTCTGTTTGATCAGACTATATACTGGATAATGTTGAAATAATCCCAAAAAAGGAAGGCACTATAATTAGTGTGGTAATTTATTTTGTTCAACTATGCAGGACTTTATTCTTTTTTTTTTCATTATTATTTGCTCAACTTGGAGAAGGGGCAAGAGAAATAGACTTTTAAATTGTTTTCTTAAGCTCAACTTGACATGAGGAAAAGCAGGTCTCCTACCTTTCAATAAATAAATAAAAAAACTGGAGAGATAATGAGAAAAAAAGAAGTGATTGAAGGAAAGAGCTAAAAAATGTTGATTTTTGCTCTTTTCTGTCAAAAGAGAGAGTTACTGTAAAGAACTAAAGGAAGAGAAAAAGAGTGACAGAGCTGAGTAGAAGAACTTTGAATGCTTATATTCTTCTCATCACCAACCTAATCAAGTTTGTGTAATAATTTTGATTTTTTTCTTCTGATGTCTCTAGAGCCTTGTACTTGACACTTCTAAAGACAGAAACATTTCATCTTTTACATATCATGTTCTAACTAATCTGAGATCCCTGAGTTATACAGACACCAGTTGCTTTTTTAGGAGAGGCAGTTCAGTTTTGAATCAAGAGGATATAACTTCATTTACAACAAAAAGCGGCCACTATAATCTAGTGGCATGATTCATTTTTGGTCTTGCTTTTCCTTAGACTGGGAGATCCCTGGACAAGCAGAAAGTTGTTAGCTTCTACCTGTTTAGCATGAGGTCACTTAACGAGGTATCAGTTTATCATTCAGATAGTGTCAAGGATATCTCAACTGAGAGGTTCCTAAAAAGTGGCAATGCTGATGTAAAAAGATGAAGCATAATTAATATAATACTGTTGTGAAATAATGCTTTCTACACAGCAAAGTTGCCTAAACCCAATTGTCATTTTACACACACACAGACACACAAGCAAACATGTACCTCTTATGTTACTTTATAGTTTTTCATTTAAATCCATACTCACTTTCCCAGGCTGTTGCTTTGTATTCCTTTCCCTCTTTCTATCTCCCCGAATGAATATGGTATTCCAATTTGACTAAATGAGATTTAATTTGACTTTTAACTTTGGTTTAATCTCAGATTATTGCTCCATGATCTAATTTTTACCAAGAGCATTTATTCTTTAGATCTTGTTAATGACCCCTAATTACTGAGACACATTGATCCATTCTCCTTCCCCAGTCAGGTTAGAGCTTGACAAAAAGTGACCCAGCCTACCACAAGGGCTTTTCTGAGTTTTCATTGTGACTGTGAGAGACAGCATATTTGCCTGAAGCAGTTACTTAGAAAGACCACATTTTATAAGAAAATATAATCCTAAATTGGAGTACATTAAGATCCTCCTCTAAAAAAGGGATTTTTAACCTCTATTGTGTCAAATAAACCCTATGGAAATCTGGTACTCCTTTTCTGAATATTTTCCCCCATATTTGAAGAAAATATTCTATTCCCATTAGTCTAGTAAAAATAAAATTTTAATTTCCCCCCATGAAACTACATGAAGCATTTGTGTGTATGTACATGTGTAAGTATATGTGAGTGTGTCTATGTACGAAGGTATGTGCAATGGACCCCATATTAAAAACCTTTGCATTAAGGAGGTGTATTAGAATCCATTATTATATAGTACTGGCATGAAATTTGGATAAGGATTTATTAATAGTATATTTTAAACAAAAAATTCTCACCAATATCTCCATATGAAAGAACCATGAGATGCTGTAACCATCCTGTTGTAAATCCCAACTTGTCACCTAAATGTTAATGGATGGAAACTCTATGCCTTGATGGTAGGTTGCATATTTGTAAATTTGTAAAAAATAATGAATTCACTTTGGATGCTATTACCCAAGTTCACACTGTGTATAATTGCCCTATTCAGTATATCCTAACATAATTGTGTAAAACAATGCCTTCAGAAGCTAAATACACAAACTGCAATGTCTTTGTTTGACAATTTGTATTACAGCAGGTGGAAATTACGCAGCAGTGCCTATGTACAGCCAATCACTGGCGTGGAAGTAATCATCATACTCAAGAAACATTAGGAAGAGATTATTTCATAGCAAAACAGTAATACATTTTGAACTTTTCCAGTTGTGTTTGAAATAACTATTAAATCTGGCAGAGTAGCTATGAAGAGTGATAATGAGAATGCTTAGTTGCTGCCATTCTGTACCTGAGACTAAAAGAAGTATTACTGGTATATAATTTTGGCAATAATTTTGCAACCTCTAAACAAACACTGTTCAATTTGGGGCTCCACTGATTAAATTAGACTGGAGATTATCCTTTGGACCAACCCAAAGACTAGTACTTCTACATTTCAGTTTGGTGATGCCTGACTAGTGTTGGATGCTCTCTTTTCAAAATTTCAAAATTTCCAAAAAAAAATTCAAAATTCCAAAAATGGAACCACAAGCTTTTTTTTAACGTACCTACTATGTACCTAGCACATTGTGCTAAGCATTGCTGATAAAAGTATGCTTTGTGAAATAATCCTTTCTAGGAAGAAATTTACATTCTAATAAAAGAAATAACACATGAATATGTAAAGGCATACTTCATAAGCATAAAGTAAATATATTCAAAGCACCAAAAGACAAGGTAAAGGGAGAAAGAGTTCTGGACATTGGGGCAGGACAGGGAAATTGGGGAAAGCTTACTACAGAAGTTAGCATATCTCAGAAGGAGAAAAGGGATAATATGAAATGAAGGTGAAAAGTCTACATAATTCAAGTGCAAGGTTGGGGCTCCATTGATTAAATCATGTCTAAAGTAATCACCTTTATTAGATAATCACAATTTTCAATTAGAACTAAGCATAAAAAGGGTTAGTACAACTCCTTGAATCAAGGACATTGGTTAAGGGATATAGTTATACCCTGAGGAATACATCTAAAAGGAAGATTGATCTGAGAACCTCAGAGATTCTGGTGAACAGCCAAAGAGAGGAAGGAATGAGCCAGAAAGGACTGCAATTCAGGAGCAGTCAGGGAAAGGCAAAAAAGAAGGTAGGATTAAGCTGTAACAGACCATTCTGTGGCAGAGAAGGGAGAGATTAAGGACTATCAGCCCTAAAGGCTTCTTGTACCAGGAGGCTCAGGTGATACATTTCAGTAATACCCACTAATTTAAGGACTAAAAGAAACTCAAAGAAAGAGGCCTGATTTTTCTCTAATTACTGCTCTCAGTCAGTACCTGTTTTTCTATAGATTTTTAAAAATCTATTGCTTTAGTAACAGAATATTTCTTCTAACCCAACTTTTGCCTCAACCAAAAATAAAACAAAAAAAGACCAGGAACTAAGAAACATATAAATTAGATAGGTGAAACTTTGTATAAATGTTAGGAATTTTCTTAACTTTGGGCCTACAATGATTGCAATTCTAACTTTTTATCTAAAATTAATTCCATAAAGCACATAGTTCCATTCCAAAATGGAACAATGTGGATCTTAGAGACCTTATGTTGTTCCTAAGCTGAAAATGAACTAATAATTATAACTGGGCATTATATGAACATGTAGATCATAATAAAAATTTTCATGTGTAAAGAACAAGGATAAATCTTGTTTGAGTGTGGTGCAAGAGATACAGAAATACCCAATTAAGTGAGAAGAATAGCTTGTCAGGTTGTGAAGAGATTTTTAAATTTTTGTGTTTTATTTTTGTTTTAATTATATGTAAAAGTAATTTTAACCTTTTAAAAAAAATTGACTTCCAAACTTTCTACTGAGAAATCAAGTGATTTGATGATGGTTACACATGTGCAGTCATGCAAAACATATTTCCACATAATTCATGTTTGAAGGAAAACAAAAGAAAAGAGAAAAGAAAAAGAAAGTAAGAAGAAAAGCCAGCGTGTTTCAATCCATATTCAGATTCTATTAATTCTTTCTCTCAAGGAGGATGTCATTTATCATCTTAGGTTCTTCAGAATTTTAGTTGTTCTTTGTATTGCTGAGAATAGTTGAGTCATTTGCAGTTGATCATTATACATTATTGGTGTTACTGTGTACAGTGTTCTTGTTTTGCTCCTTTCAATTTGTATCATGTTAATCTTCCTAATTTTTTTTCTGAAAGCACCCTGCTCATCATTTATTTTAGCACAATAGCATTCAATCATGATCATATACCAAAAATTGTTCAACCATTCCTCCACTGATGGATATCACCTCAATTTCTAACTTTTTACCACAATCAAAAAAATCTATAAATATTTTTTTTTCACATAGGTCTTTCTTTTTTTCCTCTTTGGGAAAGAGACCAATTAATGATATTTCTAGGTCAAAGGATATGCAGTTTTTTAGTCCTTTGGACATAATCCCTGTAAAAGGGAATTTAAAACTCTCTTTGTTTATTTTAACTTAATCAGCCAAGAACTTTGAGTGCCTTCCTTTCACACTTAGTCAGACACTTGATCCTTTTACAAGAAATCTCACACTCTCAGAGAAAGGAAGTTCTCACAGGAAGTGGATGCCACAGGTACTGCTCCCTGGGTAGTGCGAGGAAAATGTAGAAACTATGATTGGTTCCTGACATGTGACAGGAAGAACTGATGGGAGGAGAAAACTGTATAAGTGGGAGCCTCTGGGACCCAGGGGGTCTTTGGTGGCTCAGCCTCTTGTGAGCTGAGAGGCTCAGCATTGGGGGTTCTGCTTTGGAATTCATTTGTGTTGGTGGCTCTTACTAAAAGAGAGATTCTGCATTGGAGACTCTTGTGGTTCAGTCTTTTTGGTGTCAGTCTTTTGGTTTGGTGATACGCTTGGCTGGAGGCACTGTTGTGGGCTGGTGAGATTCACATTCAGATTTGCACTGGTAGTCTGGAGGCACTCAGATCTGGACTTAGGGCATTTAGCTAGGCAATACTGTCTACCTACTTCCTACATTTCCCTTTCTTTACTATCTCTACTTTGCCTACTAAAGCTACTAATATACTCTCAGTTTAATTTTTTATTATAACAAATGGTGACCACAACTTTTTGTAACTCTTAATTTGACCAGAACAAATTTTAATTTCAACAACCCAAAGAACTCTCCAGAAAAGTTGAATTAGTTTACAATACTAATAATGCACTGATGTCTCAATTTTCCCACATCCACACCAAAATTTGTCATTTTCCTTTTCTATTATATTATCCAGTCTGATAGGTGTAAGGGAATACTCTAGAATTGTTTTAATTTTCATTTTTCTGATCAATAATGACTTTGAATATTTTATGACTATAGAAAACTTTGATTTATTTATCTGAAAACTACCTGTTCATATCCTTTGACAATCTTATAAATTAAACTTGGTTTTCTATATATTTGAGAGAAAAATCTCTGATTGGAGAAGTTTGGCATAAAATTTTCCCCAGTTTTCTGTTTTCCTTCTAATCTTGACTATATTGGGTTTTGTGTGCAAAAATGTTTTAATTTAATGTAATAAGAATTATCCATTTTATATCCCATATTAAGTTCTCTCTTATTTGGTAATAGGTCCTTCCCTTATCTATAGAACTGAGAAGTAAATTATTCAATGATTCCTTAATTTGCTTATGGCATTACCCTCTGTGTCTAAATCATGACCCATCTTGACCTTACCATGTTATATGGTGCGCAATGTTGATCTATACCTAATTTCTGCCAAAATTATTTACAATTTTTGTCAAATAATGAATTCTTGTCCCCCAAACATGAATTTTTACATTTACAGAATGTAAAATTACTATAGCAATTTCCCACTGCATATTGTATGCTTAATCTATTCCGCAGATCTACCACTCTTATTTCTTAGTCAGTGTCATATTTTTTTTATTATCCCTTTGTAATACAATTTGAAATATGATATAGTCAGCCCCTTCTTTCATATTTTTTATTAATTCCTTTGATATCCTTGGCTTTTTGTACTTCCAGATGAATTTTTATTATTTTTTCCAGCTCTGTAAAAAGAATTTTGGTACTTTGATTCCTATGGCATTGAATCAGAGTAATAATTTAGGTAGAATTGTAATTTTTTATTATATTGTCTCAAATAGAAAAATACATATTGCAAGAAAGTCCTGATTTAACCTTTATCAGGCTTTTTACCACCTTAAGGAGAGGAAAAAAGAGGGAGAAAATCTGAATTCTAGTATGTGAGAAAACGATTGTCAAAAATTGTTTCTATGTATAACTGGAAAAAAATAAAATATTATCTTGACAGACTAATCATAAGCAATTAATTTTTTGATTGTTTAGATCTGTCTTCATGTGAAATCTCTTTCGTAACTATGTTCATGAAATTCCTGGGTTTTGTTACAGTGTTAACTTAGAAAAAACGCGGGACTATTAAATAGTCATAAAACCACTCTTTAATCAAGGGAAAGGGGGATGAGGGCTACTTGGCCTCTTATGCAGAGCTGCGCCTTGTGCAGAGCCTAAAGGAACACTGCTTTGCTCTGCTCCCTGATCCCCCTGGGAGTGACACAGAGCTAGATGACCACTCCTAGGGACAAAGGAAATTGGGGAATTTATATACCCTTTGGGAAGATCTAGGGGCCCCGGGAGAGATGATTGACATTATACTGACTGGATACAATCAAGCTAGAGAAAGGGATCATAGCTAGAGGCTAGGGTGTAAGGGAAGGGGCTGTTTACATAATGGATACTAAAGGATGGTCCCTGCCCTGGTAGTCTTCCTGGGAAGGGTCTTTGATACCTTGGGGAAGACTACCTAGGACAAAAGGGTATTTAGCATTTGCCCTAGGGTCCATTATTCAGTCTGCAACTGCCAGCCTGAGATTCCCTTCAGGGTGGATTCTCACGGGAACAGGGAACAAGCACAAGCTTTGGGGGTCTTCAACCTACAAACTATTTCTAAACTTGGGGTTCCTCATACCTCACTAAGCTACAAGTTTGGGGACTCTAGATTCCATGTAGACAACAGTTATTTTATTTTATTTTTTTTTCTTTTAAACCCTTACTTTCTGTCTTGGAATTAATATTATGTATTGGATCCAAAGCAGAAGAGCTGTAAGGACTAGGCAATGAGGGTTAAGTGACTTGCTAAGGGTCACACAGCTAGGAAGAGTCTGAGGTCAGATTTGAACCTTGGACTTCCTGTCTCTAGGTTTGGCCCTCAATCCACTGAGTCACCCAGCTGCCTCTCCAGTTATTTTAAGTGATATTCCTCTTTGTATAACTTGATGTTGGACTTTGTTGGTAACATAAAGAAATTCTGGTGGTTTATATGGGTTTATTTCTATTCTGTAACTTTGCTAAAGTTGTTAATCTCAACTAGTTTGTTGTTGTTGTTGTTGTTGTTGTTGTTGTTGTTGTTGTTGATTCCCTAGGATTCTTTAAGTACAACATTATACTATCTGCATAGAATGATAATTTAATTTCCTCATGGCCTATTATAATTCATTCAATTTTTTTTCTACTTATTGCTACAGCTAATATTTCTAGACAATATTGAATTATAGTGCTAATAACGGCATCCTTACTTCATCCTGGATCTTATTGGAAAGGCTTATCACCATTACAGATAATACTTCCTATTGGTTTTAGATAAATATTACTTTTCATTTCAACAAAAGCAACATTTATTCCTCTGCTTTCTAGAAATGTTAATAGGAATGAATGTTGTATTTTATGAAAAGGTTTTTCTGCATCTATTAAGATAATCACAATTGTCACTGGTTTTGTTATTGATATGGTCAATTATTTTTATAGTGTTCCTAATATTGAACCAGCCTTATATTCCTGGTATAAAAATGTCTGTTTTTTATGATAGATTATAGCAATAATCTTCCTATTATTTTATTTAAACCTTATTTAATTAAATTTTATTTAAAAATTTTTATTCAATTTTCATCAAGAAAATTGGTCTGTAGTTTATTTTGTCTGTTTTTGTTGTTCCTGGTTCAAATATCAGCAACATGTTTGTACCATCACAACAGTTTGGTAAGACTCATTCCTTGCCCATTTTTCCAAACAGTATAGTATTGGAATTAATTATTCCTTAAATATTTGTTAGAATTAATTTGTTAATCCATCTTATCTTGAAATTTTTTTTTCTTTCTTAGGGAGCCCATTGATTACTTTTATTCAATTTATGAAGGGGTTTAAAAACTAAACAGAGATGCAGATATTCTATTCTACAGAATAGGTCACTTAAATTGATTAATTTAATTACATAATCAGTTCTGCTAGTGAGGAAAAATTGCCTTTGCACTGTGATGAGGTACTTGAGACAGGGAGGGTAGTAATAAGGTTGACATAATATTCCAGGAGAGGGATATTGAGGGCCTAAACTTAAGTAGTAGCTGTAAGAGTGCAAAAAAAAAAAAGGTCAGATAGAGTTGTAAAGATAGAAACAGTAAAATTTTACAACTAGATCAATACTTTCTCTTTAGTGGCATCTATCCTTTTCCTAGTGTCATGTGACTGGCCTTTCCAAAAGGTTCTCTTTTTGTTCCTTGGCGCTCTCTCTCTCTCTCTCCCTCTCTCTCTCTCTCTCTCTCTCTCTCTCTCTCTCTCTCTCTCTCTCTCTCTCTTTTATGCTACTACCTTTGGAAATTTCATTCCTATCTACCAGAACTCCAGCTACAACTTTTCTGCAGATATTTTTCTATATGGAAAATCTGGTGGTTAAAGTTCTTGCTATATGTTTCTGTGTGTGGATCTATGATTTTTCGTCTGAGTCCACCAAAAAGACATTTAATGAGGAGATTTTTTAAAAATCTAGTTTTAGGATTAAAAATAATAGATAAAAGACAGAGAAAGCACAACTAGAAAGATTTTTAAATGAAAATATCATTTGATTTAGTGGAGTACAAACTCAGTATGAATCAAAAATGTGATATATTATCAAGAAAATGGATTATATCTTTGGGTATACTAAGAAAAACTTAGTATGCTGGATTAGAAAGATGACAAGAAAACTAGGAGGAAAAAAGCATTTATTTACCACTTTTAAGTTTTCAAAGTACTTTACAAATAATATTTCATTATATCCTTTCAAGACCAAAGAACCCTGAGAGGCTAGATGTTTATTTTACCCATTTTACAAGTGAGGGAAAACTAAGGTAGAAAGAAATAAAATTAGTTGACTATTGTCACACAGTTAGAGTCTGATAAAGGTTGGAACTCAGGTCTTCCTGTTCCTAGTTTAATATTCTAGCCAATATGCTACCTAACCTCCTCAAAGTAGGATAATTGCTTTCAAGTATTTGAAGGCTGTTTTTTTTAAAGGAGTTGAAATTGTTATACTTGGTCCCAGAAGGCAGAATGAGCAGCAAGTATGGACATTGTAAAAAGCAGGAGAAGGTACTGGATTTCCCTTCATCAATGGTACTCAAGCAAATGACATATTATCAATCATCAAAATACATTCTAAAGGGAATTCTCATACATGAACGAATTGAACTAGTTCTGATTACAAATACCTTCCAATCCAAAAGCTCTTTTAGTCTGAGCTCCATATTCCCACTTCTATTTGCATGATGAATAGCTCTATTTACATGTTATAGCAGCACCTTGTAGTTTCTGGGGCTTCATAGGTTACTGGTATTATATGAAATGGAATTCCAGCCTGTACCTCAGCCAAATATTCTGCCTAGACTGTCTCAAGAAACTGTCATAATTATAAATTCATCATTACTAGAAGGTTATCCCTCTCTTCTATCCTTACTTCATCCCAATCTATACCCCTCCAAAATAAAACAGGAATTAGAGGAAAAAATATGAGACATTTCTCTTTTTGTCACCTTTCTAAATCTATCAGGGGAAACTCATAATGGAATGATTATAATCTGAGGTTCACAGTAGTTCTTATAATGCAGAAACACTGAACACGTTCCTATTCCTTACCTTGGTGAATGAGTGGTTTATATAATTCTATTGAAAATAATCTATACGGTTTAGTCTTAATCCTTCTATTTATATGTGATCTGCCCACCAAATAAAAACAAAAACCAAAAATATCTCAAATGATGATGCATTGTACCTCTGCTGTGAATAGTTTCCATTTCTCTCTCGTCAGCTCAGTCCTTACCTTATTTTATCCACAATCCCTATTTTAAAAAGGCAGGATATTGAGAGGAGCTTCAGGAAAAGGAAGAGAAGGGGAGGCAGGAGGTAGGGCCCCCAAATTATGGCAGAAGGGATTAGAGGGAGACAGGGCACCGCTTTTTGAGCTTGGTCTCTTTCTGAATGAGATAAAACATAATTTAGGCCTTAATATTGAATCCTGAGTTACGAAGAATTCAACAGAAATTTTGGGGGTACAGCTAGATATAGAGATTGGCTTGGTAGAGAGGTCCAAAAAATGACCCCAGATAAACTAGTAATTCAACTCTTTGAGATTATCTGCTCTTATCTCCATCTTTAATTCCTTTAATGTCTTAATTTCAAAGGAACCAAACCTAGGCTATGAGAAAACATTTTGACCAAGTTCTATACAAATAAATTGTTTCCTTCCTTATCATCCATGGCCCTATGGGAATACTCTTATCATCCCATGAAATCCATACCTTATACAAAGGACTTTCCTTAGCAATCCATTTAGAAATTTTTAGGGTTTCTAAGCTTTAAAAAATTCCCTCAAAAATGGAATCTTCTAATGCATTTATGCTGAATTGTTTTGTATTTTTTTTTGTCCAAGCCTGTTCTATTCTGTTCCATGTACACAGAAAACATTTATTATCTAAAATTTGTATCTTTCTAGAAACACTTTAAGTGTTTTAAGGAGTATATTTGATTAAAAACAAAACAATTAATGATAGCATAGAAGAGTCAGAAAGACTGGGTGGAAAGAGGTCTAAATAAAGAGTCACAATAGTCGTAGTCTTCTATCACTAAAAGCAGCTAAAAAGTTGAGACTTTGTAGTTGACTCTCTCTATCCTTTTTAATATGAGTAAATTGAACTTCAGAGAATTTATGATCTACCCCACATTTCAGAATATAGAAAGAGAAATAATACCCGTAACCTCATTGTTTTGGGAGAAAATTGATCTAACAAAGCAGGTCTTCATCTTTTCCTGCAACTTGGAATCTAAGATAGTGTCAAGGATTACAAAGTTAAGTGAGTTGACCAAGGTCACACAGCCAGTCTATGCCAAAGGGAGCACTTACTCTCAGGTCTCTCTTACTCCAAGGCCAGCATTCTACTCATGGTGTGCTTCAATTTAGAGTATACACAAAATGAGTACAAGAATTTTTAAAGATGCAGAACATGAAAAGCTGAAAGGGCTAGAAAAATCTTAATCAAAAACTATAATATTTTTCCTGAGTCTTGAAATAAACAAGGGATTTTATGAGGCTGAGATGAGGAGGGATTTCATTTGAGAACTGGGGAATAGCCAGTACAAAAACATGAAAAAATGTTTTTTTATTACCAGTTTTTAGTACAGTATGACACATAGTAGATATTCGTTTAATGCTTACAACAATAATCTTATTTTTGACTCATTCACTAAATGAGTAATATACTATACTGGAAAAACAGAATGGAGCTATTTTGTGAAGGTATTTAAATTCCAAAGAAACTTATGTTTACCTTGGAGGCAACAGAGAACTTCTCAGGTATTCCTGATTGTTGCCAACCTATGTTTGAATTTGAATAAATCACTTTATGACACTAAGCACTCAAAAAAAAGGTACCCTGATTTTCCTCCATCCCAGGGCAATTGTGAGTATCAAATGAGATAATGAAAAGCCTTGTAATCTCTATAAGGCAACGTAAATAAAAGTCAAAGGGACTAGAGAACTGAGAGGCAGATTGGCATAGTTGATGGAATCCTGCTATACTAAGAGTCATAGATTTCTAGATCAATAGCTTTAAAAAACATCTGGTCCATCTAATCTACTTGCTTTATTTTACAGATGAAGAAACTGAAGCTCAGTGAAGTTAAATGATTTGCCCAAGGTCACATAGCTAGCAAGTATCAGAGAAGAGATTTGAACTGAAGTTCTCTGACACCAAAACCCAGGTTCATTCCACTATATCGTGCAAATTGACCTGATATGCTTAGATATCTATTAACTAAGCAACTCTGGGCAAATCACTTAATCTCTCTGAGCCTCAATTTACCTTTTAAATAATTATGCTGATAATTTTGTCATCACAGCACATTTTTGAGGAAGAAATGACATTCCATGGTAAAGGGTGATGGATTTGGAGTCAGAAGATATAGGATCAAATCCTATTTCTTTCATTTACTATTTCAGTGTTGGTGGATAAGTCAATTAAATCCTAAGCTTGTTTTCATCATCTATAAAGTGGAATAGTTGAACTATATGGTCTCTGAAATCCTTCTAGTTCTTAATTTATATATACAAAGTGATTTGTCAAGCTAAAGATGCTGCAGACATATGAACTATTTTTTAACTTGAGGAAAAGAAAAGGAGTGGGATATTAGATCTGAGTGGGAGCCAGGACTAGCATGACTTTGTGATAAAATCTTACATAAAAAAAGGAAAAGATCTAAAAGAAGAAGAAGCACCAGACTTGCCTGAGTCAGAGCTAAATGACAAGCAGCTGGTTTGGAAGGGGGTCTTTGTATGATCAGGCTCTTAAACCCTAAAGGATCAATACAAAAATCAAATGCATTATCACTGTTTACATCCCAGGCACAACTGTGTGAAAATCTTCAGCCAAGAAGGAGCCTGGCTGCTAGTGATGGATGCTCTGTTTAAATGATGCCTTTGAAAGCTTTCACAAGGTTCTGACAGAAGACTCACTGGAGAATAAATGACTCTCTTTTAAATTACTAGATCGAGGGTGAGGAGACAGTGTGAATGTTGGATTTTAAATTCAATAGATTCCATGGAAGCAGCATTAAAGAGCAATCATTAAGGAGAGAGAGAGAAAGGGCCCAAATATCAGTGACCCCAGAAAGTTGGTCTGTCTGGAATAAAGCTAGTACATTTATTTCGAAAGGCTTTTTTAGCCTCAAACTTGTTATATTGTCAAGATGCCAAAAAATAAATTGGGTTTTCCTTTAATATGCTAAAAATACAAATAGCAGAATAATAAATCAGAGGATGATTACCCACACTTCCAAATTATTTCTCACATTTGACCAGAGTTTGCCATCAGGGCCCTTTAAAATTTAAGCTCCTGAAACAATCCTTACTTGTCTTTTGTTTCACAAATCATTTACTTCTTGGGACTATAGAAATGATATTACATTAGCATATAGTGAGCTGAGTTCAATCGTCAATTTTGCCACTCACTCGTGAAGTAACTTTGGGTCATCTGTGAAATGAAATAATAAGGCGTGGACCTATGATTTCACTGGTATCAGAAAGACTTGGGAAAAAAATTGATCTCTATCAAAAGAGTTCTGCACTTTCTCTCCACCTAGCCTTACAGATATGCCTAAAGTAGTAAGAGTGTAATTTTTCTAGCATCACATAGAGTAATGCAATGTCAATCTATGTCAGTTGAGACTTTAATTAGGTCTTTCTGACTCAGAAGCTATCTTACTCTGTTATATATCACAAATATTATTTACTTGCAATGCATAAAACCCTTGTTGAATGCCAACCATAGCACCCTGGATATGCCAAAAGAAATATATGGCATGTGCCCTACATGCATAAATTTTATGGTTTGAATGAGAGAAAAGATGTCCATACATAAACTAGGTAGAGACCAGTACCACATATTACATAACAAATAGCAAAAAGGACAGGAACTGGTTTCATGATTTTATTGATCTAGGGAATTCCTAAGTGAGGAACATTCTGTCTACTAATGTAGGTTAGTACCTTCTTCGAGATATATAGTTTTAGATAGTAGCTTAGGGAACTGAGAGGTAAAGATAATCTCATATAAAGTGAGAATAATGGACATTTTTCCTTTTTTTTCTCCTTTAATTTTATATTTTTAGAAATCATTATAATTTTTAATAATTGCTTTCTGACATTTTGCCGTGTATTTTCTTTCCCTGCCTCTGACTCAAACTCCTTTCCAAAATGGCAGATAACATGACATACCTTATACTATGTTCATCATGTTGTGAAAGAAGATACATATTTTTTTACACTAATGAAAAACTGATTATGGAAATAAAGTGAAGACTGTTATTCTTCCTTCTGCATTCAGATTTCTTCAGTCTTTGATAGCATTGGCTAGACTTTTTCAATATGAGACCCTTGGAGATGTCCTGGATCCTTGAATTGCCAATAATAGTTCATTCATTCAGAGTAGGTAATTGTATCATTGCTATTGCTATGTACAACTTTCTCATGGTTCTGTTCACTTTTCATATGTCTTTTCAGGTTGTTGGGTTTTTTTGTGATTGTCTCGTCATCCTTTCTAATAGAAAATAGTATCCTACTACAGTCATATATCACCAGTCATTCCCCAATTGACAGACATCTCTTCAGTTTCCAGTTCTTTGCTATCACAAAAATAGCCAGTATAAATATTTTTGCACAAATATGTCCTTTCCTCTATATCTGATCTGTTTGGGACATAGAGCTATAATGATATTGCTGGCTCCAAGGGTATGCACAGTTTTGTGGCACTTTGCACATGATTTCATACTGTATTTAAAAGGAATTTGAAAACGGAATATTAATAAGTAAGAGTGATATCATCAGAGAAATGCTTCAAAAAGAATATTTTAACAATACTGTTAAACAAAACAATTTTAACAATGGCTGATTGGGATGGTGAAGCGAAGGAGTGAAAATAGAGACCAGTTGGAGAAGAATGAATATATTCTAGAAAAGACTAAATCTTAAACTAGAGTTCTGGTGGTAGGAATGGGATCAAAGGGATATATGAGAGATAATGTGAAGGTAACAATAATAGGGCTTGCAAAGTAGATATGGAAAGGAGGAAAAGAAAACATCAAAGGTGATGCCAAGATTGAGTTATTATAAAATAACTGCCTGAGGCTAGGACAGGTTTGGGGAAGAAGGGATTAAGTTCACTTTTCATCTTTTTCACTTTAAGGTATTGGGAAGACCCCCCCAATGGAACATAGATCCATGGATTTAACTGGAAAAGATCATAAAAAAATCCCTTATGTAAGGTAAGGAAACTGAAGGTACATTAACAAGGTAGGTTAATTTGGCAAAGGTCACTGAGAGAGCAAACAACAGAACCAGAGTTTGAATCCAGATCTCCTGACTCCCAATAAAGTGATCTTTTCTCTACTATCCTACTTCCTCTCATCATTATTAATAATTACAGGTACAACTTCAAGTTGTCTGAATTTGCTCATGCTATCTCTTATCCACCTCCTATCATCTTCTCCACAAATATCTTTAACTCCATCTTATTAAGTTTGAATTTTATACCTTCTTTCAAGTCTCATTTCAGATAAAGAAAGAAATAAAATTTTTCTAAACATTAGGGATGTAGTGATATATTGGTTTTTAAAAAGGTAAACTTCAGATCTGACTGGCATGGGTCCTACCTGAGGCAAACGAGACAGAGAATTGAGTAAGACAGCAAGACTTTATTGTGGGAAGGGGGGGGGGGAGCAGAGGAAAGCCTGCAACCTGCAGATGGCTAGGGGTCTCCACCTGAGAGGAGAAGGGGGCAATCTTTAGTGGGGTATTGGTCTGGAATGAGGTAACCTGTAATGTCTCAGCCTGTGTTGAGGTACTTGGGTTCAATCAATTGTATGTCCCTAATGAGGTTGGGAACCTCAGTCTCTTGGGGTGGTAAATTCTCAGGCCTGATGGTCAGTGATGTAGAAGGTCATTTGTCTGGGTTTGCTGGGTTTTACTGAGGCTTTGTCTCAAATTTCTGAGAGGTGCTGGGGTAGAGGAGGGATATTGATCTCAACAGGGATTACGGAGAGGGGGGTTGGTCTCAGGGTCTATCAGTAAATCCAAAAGTAGCATTCAGGAAAGATTGAATGAAAAAAAGAACTGGGAGAATGCTTTGGTGGATCTTAATTTCTACACTAATCTAGAAAGTCACTCTGAGCAATCTATTAGTCAAACAAGAATTTAATAAGCACCTCCTATGTGCGAGGCACTGTGATGAGTATCAGGAATTCAAAGACAAACAATAAAAGACTATTTGATCTCAAGGAGTTCACAATATAATGGGAGAGACAACATATATGCAACTGTGTACAGACAAGTTCATGAGCAGAAGAAATTGGAGAAAGTCTTAGAGGGAAGATAGCTTTAAGACAAATAAGGAAAGAACTCATGGAGAATGTAAAATTTCAGATGAAACTGTAATTAAATCAGGATTACAAGGTGTAGAAGTGAGTTAAGGAAGAATGCAGACAAGGGGACAGAAACAGGGAGATGTAGAGTTTGCCTTCTAGGAAGAAGAGAAAAAAGTCCAATGTCACTAATTGGAAGAGTACATCGGGTAGGATATTAATGTGTAAGAAGACTGGAAGGGGTGGACTGGTTCCGTTTCTTCAACGGGGTTAGACCCAGCAACAAAAGGAGGGAAGGAGTAAAGAGGAACATTTAGGCTTGGTGATAAGAAAATCTACCAGAGCTTTTTAAAAGTAGACTAGTCTGGGTTTAAGACTTTGCCATCCTGGCAGCAGCAGCAGATCAGGTCAAGATGACAAAGTAAGAAATAAGCAAAGCCCATCAACAAACTTCCAAACAACCACAGAAAAGCAAAAATTGCCTCAAAATGAATACTGAAGTTTCAGAACAAATAGAAGAAAGGGTAAATCTGTGCTTTGGCCAGAATAATGTCAAGAAGCAGCAAGAATGAATCATCTCATTACAGTATGAGGAAGTACCACCAAACCAACCTCATAGGAAATTGGAAGCAATATAGCATATGACAGGAGAAAAGAAGTCAGCTTGGTCCAGTCTCAACAGGCTTAGAGTAAAAACAACACAATAGAGAGTAGGCAGCAGAAGGAGGAAACCCTCTCTTCATTGTCTAGACAAAAGAAAGGCTAGTTTGAGAGTGACCCAGCACAGGCAGCAGTGGGAAGAACTCAGGTCCAACTTCAGTAGAATTGGACAGAATTCAACTTGACCTTGTTGAATTGAACAGCTGTAAACCTCCACATAGCATATCAAATAGGCTATCTCTACAGAGAGCTCACTCAATCTGAAACTGAGACAGCTGAGCCAATCCCAGCCACAGTACAAGAATAAGACCATATTCCTTCAACTTCAGAAACAGAGGTAAGATTCAGCATATAGACAAAAATCAAGGGGGAAATAATTCCCAAATGAGCAAAAAGAGAAAAAGCCTGACACTAGAAAAGATAACTCAACGTGAGTGATGACCAAAATACAAGTTCAGAAGATAACAGCTCTACAAAAATGAAAATGTATGAAGCCTTGAAGGAAAATGTGAAAGGATGTCAAACCCAAAATGAATCCCTAAAAAATTTCCAAAAAAGGATAGAAAAAAATAAGAAGAAACTTAGAAAAAATAAAAAGAAAATGATAGGAAAAATCAATAGCTTTGAACAAAAACTTACTGAAGAAAAGTTTCCTAAAAATATAAATCTCGTACTTCAAACAGGACAAAAATTCCCTAAGAAAGGAAGTACAAAGCCCCAAAGAAGAAAATGGTTCCCTAAAAATTAGAATTTGACAAATGGAAGCTAACAACTTCATGGAATAGCAGGAAACAATAAAAACCAATTCAAAGGAATGAAAAATTTGAAGAAAATTTGAAATCTTTATTGGAAAAATGACTGACCTGAAAAATAGATCCAGGAGAGAAAAATCTAAAAATCACTGGATTGCTTGAAAGTCATGATCAGAAAAAGAACCTGGGCAGCATATTGAAAAAAGATATTATCAGGAAAACCCTACCCTGATGTTCTTGAATAAGAGAAAAATATAAATTGAAAGACTCCACCCATCCTAAAGAATCAATCTCATAAAAGAAATCTCGTTTAAAAATCTAAGGACTATTCCATCAAAATTCCCAAAATCTCAAGTCAAGATGAAAATACTAAAAGCAGACTGAAAAAAAGTAATTCAAATACTGTGGCATCATAATCAGTATTACATAAGACCTAACATCTTCCACCTTAAGGGATCAGAAGTTATGAAATATGTATCATAAGGCAAAGGATATAGACCTACAATCAAAAATTGCTTACAGAGGATAATAATTCAGGGAAAGAAATTGATAGTTGATGAAAAAGAGGAATTCCAGGTATTTCTGACAAAACAGCCAGACTTAAGAAGAAATTTCAGTGATCAAATATGATACACAAAAGAAGCATGAAAAAGTAAACAGGATAAAATAAAACTCTATGGAAAGTGTGAGATTAAACTGATGACCCTTCATAAGAAAGTGGATTCTCTGATACTTAAGATCTCTATAGTATAAGAGATAACTAAAGTAATTGATATGCTTCAAGCAATTATTAGGCGTTATTTTACCTAATTATATGCCAGTAAATCTGATAATCTAAGTGAAATAGATGAATATTTAAAGAAATATAGATTGCCCTGATTAACAAAGAAGGAAAAAAGAATAATTAAATTATCTCATCTTCGAAAAAGAAATTGAACAAGCCATTACTGAACTACTTAGGAAAAAAGTCCCAATGCTAGATGAATTCACAAGTATTTAAAGAACAAGTAATTCAAATATTACATGACCTATTCAGAAAAAATACCTTAGGAAGGAACACTACTAAATTCTTTTTATAGCACAAATATGGTTCTGATCCTTAAAATAGGAAAAACATAAATAGAGAATGAAAACTATAAACTATTATTCATAATAAATATTAATGCAAAAATTTTAAATAAAATACTAGCAAGTAGATCATAGCAATATATCGTAAGGGTCATATACTATGATCAGGTAGATTTTATACCAAGAATGCAGGGATGGTTCAACATTAGTAAAATTATCAACATGATTGACCATGTCAATAATAAAAACTACAGAACCTATATGACGATTGCAATAGACGCTGAAAAATCTTTTGACAAAATACAACCAAGGAAAATCCAGGGACCAAATGATCAAAACTACAAAACCCTTTTTACACAAATAGTGTAAGTTTTAAACAAATGGAAAAAAATCATTTATTATCTATGGGTAGGCCAAGCCAATATAATAAAAATGACTATTCTTCCTAACTTAATTTACTAATTCATTGTTATATGAATCAAACTGCTCAAAAATTATCTCATAGAGCTAGAAAAAGCAAAAACAGAATTCATATGGAAGAATAAAAGACCTGAATATCAAGGGAATTAATGCAAAAAATATGAAGGAAGGTGGCCTAGCTATACTGGATCTCAAACAATGTTATAAAGCAACAACTATCAAAACAATCTGGTACTGGCTATGAAATAGAGTGGAGGATGAATGGAATAGGCTAGGCACTTGACACACAATAGCAAATTACTTACTATAGTGATCTGGAGTTTGACAATCATGGAGAACCAAGCTTCTAGAAAAAGAACTCATTAATTTAAAAAAAAACTGCTGGAAAAATTGGAAAACAGTATAGTAAAAATTAAACATAGACCAACACCTCACACCATATACCAAAGAAAAGTCAAAATATGATTCAGAAATAAAGAGTAATGCCATAAAGAAATTAGGGAAGCAAAAAATTGTTTACCAGTCAAATTTTTGGACAAGGGAAAATTTAGGTTAATACAAGACAGAACATTATGATATGTAAAACAAATAATTTTGACTAAATAAAATTTAAAGGCTTTTGCATAAACAAAAGCAATGCAACTAAGATTAAAAGGCTAACAACAAAAACTGGGGAAAATTCATTTAGCAAATCCATTTGACAAAGGCTTTATTACTCAAATACATAGAGAACTGGGTCAAAATTATAAGTACAAAAACATTTCCTAATTGATAAATTGTCAAAGCATATGAATAGGCAATTCTCAGATGAAGAAATTAAAACTATCTTATATAAAATGCTTTAAATCACTATTGATTAAAACAAGTCAGAGGTATCATCTTATCCCTATCAGACTGGCTAACATGACAAAAAGGAAAATGAAAAATGCTAGAGGGGATGTGGAAAAATCAAAAAACAAATATATACTATTGGTGAAGCTGAAAACCAATTAAACCAGTATGGAGAACAATCTGGAACCATACTCCAAAGGCCATCATATGGTGTATGCTCTTGTTCCCAACAGTACCATTACTAGATCTGTATCCCAGAGAGATTAAAGATAGGAGAAAAGAAGTTACTTGTACAAAAATATTTTTAACAGTTCTTTTTGGCAAACAATTCGAAAATGAAGGGATACCTATCAATTGGGGAATGGCTGAACAAGTCATGTTGTATGCTTATAATGGAATTTTTGTGCCATAAGAAATGACAAAAAGATAATTAACAAAATAAGCTTTGAAAGATTCATATGAAGTGATGCAAAGTAAGATGAACAGAACCAGGTAAATATTGTAGAAAGTAACAACAATATTTTTTGATGATTAACTGAGAATGACAGCTATAATTAACAAGGCAAAAGTTCAGGATGAGTTCAAGACTTATGAGAAAAAGAAAGGATATTCATTACCAGAGAAGGAAAAGATGGTATACAAATGCAAATTGAAACACACTATTCTTTAATTTATTTCCTCCATGATTTTTCCCTAGTGTAAGCAATATGTCTTCTTTCACAGGATAAACACAGAAATATATATTACGTAGTAATATATGAACTACCTATATCATATTGTCTGCCTTCTTATGTAAAGGGAAGGAATGGGAAGTAGATGAAGAACATGAATGGCAAAATATCAGAAAACAGATATTAAGAAATTGCATTGGCACGCAATCTGGGGAAAAATAAAAATGTATTTTTAAAAAGACTGGAAATATAGGAGGGCGATAGCGAGAATTCTTGGGCAGAATTTGCTAGACAATGAGAATTATCTTCTGGATAAAGCATGATCAGGTCTAAGAATCTCTCTTCCTGAAGGTCATTTCCTTTCCCACAGAATGTGAGTTAATTGGCATATGAAAGGGGCATGTCAGTGCTCCCTATTTCTTTAGATCTAGGGTAACATAAAAATGCTCTGATGTTCTGAATGGACAGAAGAATCTTTACTTACTAAATGACCTTGATTACAGAGGAATAAAACAATCTGGTGGAGGTGTGTGTGTGTGTGTGTGTGTGTGTGTGTGTGTGTGTGTGTGTGTGTAGGTGAAGTGGGTAGAGATGGAAAGAAAAGGAACCAGGATGTGATCTCTAAATGAGTTATACATAAAAGCCTTAATTTTCAAAAATGCTGACAAAAATTTTAGCCCAGTAATCTCAAGGTTTCCCTTATTTGTTTTCAAAAATGTGCAGCCTGAATGCAGTTCAGAAAGACACAGAAAATCATTTTTAGAACACAACTTCAATGCTTAAAGTCTCCCTTTGTGTTTTGTTGTTGTTATTATCATGTTTTTCTTTACCCCCAACCTTTGATTTTATCCATAAGGATCTGGAGAAGACTAAGCTCTAACTTGTAGTCAAATCAATAATCCTTTATTAAATGCCTACTGTATACCAAGCACTATACTAAGCACTGGGAATACAAAGTCCCTCCCCTAAAAAAGCTCCCACCTTAATGGTGTAGACAACTTGAAAACAATTATGTGTAAAAAAAAGATGCATACAGAATTATTTGTAGATAATCCCCAAGAAAAGGCACTAGTATTAATGGGACCAGGAAAGGTTTCTAATGTGGAAGGTGTAATTTTAGATGAGGCTTGAAAGAATTAAGGAATCTAAGAGGCAGAGACAAGAAAGGAAGAGGATTTCTGGGCAAAGGTGGACAGTCAATTGCCATTCCAGGCAAATGGAGAATGTTGTGTGAGGAATAACAAAGAGGCTTGTGTCACCGGATTGCAAAGTACATAGGGGGGCTTGAGGTATAACAAGGCTGTAAAGCAGGATACTTTCTAAGAGTCATTCAGTGATGAAGTCATTTTCCCATGGCCCCATTCCTATGTGTGAAAGCACTTGAAACCACATTGTTGTCACTTCCAGGAAACTCTCTCCACTATGCCCAATTGCCTCCTTTACTTCTCATTAATGTAATTTACTATTTCACCATAAAAATCCTCTGACACAAATGTTTTGTCCAAAAACCTTTTCCATCTGTCTACATAACATAAAGTCAATCATTTTCAAGGATAAAAGAATATGTTCCTGGGTGGGCCCAACTACTGACTGAAAACCTTAAAGTCAAGAGGAGTGTTCCGTGGACTCTGAATAAATTATTAAAGCTGTCAAAATTACCCACAACCTCTTAAAATTAATCATGGGCTGCATTAAGGACACTTATCTAAAATCTCAGTATTTAAAAAGCCATCCATTCTTTTAATGAAAAAATAAAATAAAATTCTCTCTCTTTGCCATACTTTTTCATCAGTTTTAGCCTTCAGGGAAGAAAAACCCAGAAGCCTGGGCTGGAAGGAAGAATGAACTCACAAAATCTGATCAGATATGTCTCACTGATTTAATACAACTAAAAGCTCAATTTTTAGTTCATACATTTTGGATGTCCATGAGCCCCACTTCACCCATTTTGTTTCTTGAGTTCAAATTGTTTTGAGGCTGTGTGAATACCTTATTCTCTGAAATGTTATGAGAATGGTATGAATAAGACTTAGGAATGAACAACCAGGATTAACATAAAAATAGCTTATTTTCCTGAGTTAATTTTTATTCATAATACTATCCTTTTTAAAAGTTTCTTTTTATGACTCATTGAAGCTATTGTTCTATTGTGAATTCTTTGCTATCCATCTCTTCTGATTTTGAATTCTGATTCATCAAATGCTTATTAACAGAAAATTCATTTCATATATATTCAGTATATTCATCAATATAGAGTATTCCTAAAATCTTAGTGTAGTTGAATGCTATTAAATCTTAAAATCAAACTCACTTTGGGAACACCTTGTATTATCTTCTTGTTGTGGAGGGGCTTGAGGCAAACCCCCTCGGATCAGGATGGTGACCCTTTGCAATAATACAACACTCCGAAACTTAGCTTAAAAATAAAAAGGGAAATTTATTAATTTAGAAGGTAATGTTGAATTTGGCTGGGAGGACAGCATAGATGGAAAGCCTTCTTCTAGAGGACATCAATTCTGGGGTCTTTATACTCTTTACGAAAGGTAATTCATGACTTGAAGAGGGCACAAGGGGGGGGGGTTGGTCATCTGATCAGGGTCAGCCTGAAGACATAGGGGGTGACCCTCATAGTTTAAAGGGCAAATAGATGTCTTAAATGCATCCCAATGATATCAAAGCATAGACTGGAGGTGTATCTCTGTGTCCATCTCAAAACCTAGAGAATGATGCAAGTAAGATAATTCTCTCAAGGGACATTCCCTTTGATGTGGCAGAGTCTTATCAGGATTTTTTTTTTTTTTTGATATTTTAGTAGTCACAAGGATGCAAGGAAACAAAGGACTTTCCTGCTTACAGTTTGGCCTGAAAAATTTCTATAATTTGGGGGTACAAGGTAAGCCTAGGGTCCTACATCATTCCTAGCTTATTATCTTCCTAGCTACATGCCCACATTTTGTCATTCAGTCATTTCAATCATGCCTGAATTTTGAGATCTTATTTGGGATTTTCTTGACAAAGGTACTCAAGCAGTTTGCTATTTCTATCTCCAGATCATTTTACAGATGAGGAAACTGAGGCATGGTTAAAGGACTTTTCCATTAAGCTTTCCTAATACTACCTCAATGTTCATAGGCTTTGGTACATATTAGCTCTTAATAAATGCTTATTGACTTTACTTGAGTATGACCAATATGCTAGAAGCCAGCCTGGAACTAAGCTTACATCCTGGATATCTTAGAGTTAGGAGATGAGATTTGGAGGAAGAGAAAGTTTTCTTCTGTGTAGCCTTAAAATAATAAATTAAATAATTCAGTGATTAGCAAGTCTTCTGATTTTATTTACGTAGGCTCTCCCAATACTATTTCAACTGATAATCCCTCTATGGATTAATAGATGATTTCATGAACTGATGATTGAAAGTCCTATCACCATTTAGCAAGTTTCTCTGAGTTCCTCTGAGACTCCAAAGTCTGGATCTTGGTAAGCAGATACATAGTCTATCAGGAGGTTTGTATCAAAAGCCTTTGAAGCGTCTCATGACTTGCCAAAGCTTATGTTTCCAAGGCATGGTTTTTGAGAACTAAAAATTGCATACTATATTCTATGGCGTGGTGGCAAACCTTTTAGAGACAAAGTGCCCAAACTGCACCGTCACACCACACGTGCATTGCCCCTTTACCCCACAAAGGGGAGGGAGGAAACACTCCCATTGACTGCTAGGCAGAGGGGTGATGTGAAAAATGTCCTCAGGTGCAGTGGAGAGAGGGAAGGGAGCAGTCCCCTCCGGCACATCATAGGTTCATCAACATGGTTCTATGGTAACATCACTGGAAGTCTTTGGTACAACTCCTATTTATATATTTTAATTTCTTTAAAAATTGCTCTACATTAATAGAAAAGGATAAATTAACCAGATTACGTGTTTCTTTATTCTCTTATCCAAGTCTGGAGAAAAAATAATAGCAAAGGATGAAGAAAAACCATCTAATTTATTGAGTTTCTTTCAGTCATATCACACAATAATGGTACCTTTTAATTTAATTATAGACAAGAGACATAGGAGAAAATAATCATACGTTATAGTCAGCCTTAAAAATTTAAGATATATTCAATGATAGTCGTACACAAGGATCCTATTCACTTGTTGAATATACTTGTATTTAAAAACCATTAATATATTACTTCTCTTAGACCTAGCATTTTCAGTGTAAGTGATGCTACTTCTTTTCTTTATCATTTTTTCTAATTACATGTCAGCACAATTTCTTAATATTTGTTTTCTGATATTTTGCAATCTATGTTCTATCTCTTTCTCCCACTTCACCCCTCAACAAAAATGCAAGTAACACGAGATAGGCTTATATATATTAGCATATAATACATATTTTCATTTTATCATGTTATGAAAGAAGACACATATTGCTTAAACTAGACAAAAATTAATGTAGGAAATGAAATTAAAAATGGTAATACCACTTCATTTCATATTTCATTTTTTTATTCCTTTATTTTTCTCAGATATTTCTTATATTTTTCCTTAGTTACATGTAAAACAACTTTTGACATTTAAAGAAATTTTGAGTCTTAAATTCTCATGCACCATCCCTTCCCTCCCATACGCTGATGGAAAACAACTTGATATATATTTTACATGTGCAATCATGTAAAATATTTTTCCATATTAATCCTTTTTGTAAAAGCAAATCAGAACAAAATATTAAGAAACTGGAAAAATTTTGTCTTGATCTGGATTCAGACTCCATCAGTTCTTTCTCTGGAAATAGAATTTTTTTAATCACAAATCCTTTGGTATTATTTTGGATCTTTCTCACTTTTTTTTTTCTGAGAATCACTAAGTTATTTACAGTTGTTCATCTTATACTATTGAACACTGTGTACAATGCTTTCCTGGTTCTGCTTACTTCCCTCTGCTTTAGTTCCTTTAAGTCTTTCCAGGATTTTTTTGAAATCTTCCTCACCATTATTTCTTATAACACAATAATATTCCATTGCAATTATATACTACAATATTCTCAGCCATTCCCCATCTGATACATATCCCCTCACTTTCTAATTTTTTGCCACCACAAAAAGAGCTGATTTAAATAGATTTTTTAAGATAGGCCTTTTTCTTTTTTTTTTTTTAATTATTCTCTTTGGGATACAACCTTGTAATGGTATTTCTGGGCCAATGGATATGTTTTATTTTATAGCTCTTTGGGAATATATCTAAATTTTTCTCCAAAATGCTTAAATCAGTTCTCTACTCCGCCAACAGTATGTGTATCTCGATTTTCCAATATCCCCACCAAATTTTGTCATTTTCCTTTTCTGTCACAATAGTAAATATGATAGGTATGAGAGGGTAACTCAGAGTCATTTTAATTTGCATTTCTCTAATTAATAGTGACAGAGCATTTTTTCATATGACTATAGATAGCTTTAATTACTTTGTCTGAAAACTGCCTATTAATATCCTTTGACCATTTATCATTTAGAGAATGGCATGTTTTCTTAAACTCATTTTTCTATGTATTTGAGAAATGAAACTTTCATTAGAGAGACTTAGAAAGTTTGTTTTTCACCATCATGAATACTGTATATTATAACTCTATCCTATTCCCATTTATCCTTTTTTTCTCACCTTACATTATTTTTATCCTCAAAAGTATTTAGCTCCTGACCATCATATCAAAAATTTCCCCCTATTTGTTAATTCTCCTCCTTCTTTTATTCCCTTCCCCTGCTACTTTCCTGTAAGATAAAATAGATTTATATATCCAAGTGATTGTGTGTATGTTCCTTCTTTGAGCCAATTCCAATGAGAGTAAGACTCGGGTGGCTTCCTTTCCCACCTCCCCCATCTTCTCCTCCACTGTAAAAGTTCTTTCATTCCTCTTCTATGTGAGATAATTTAGTCCATTCTATTTCTCTGTTTCCCTTTCTTCCAATGCAATCCTCTTTCTCACTGCTTAATTTTATTTTTTTTAGAAATCATCCCATCACATTCAACTCACACTATTGCCACTACTTTATAATAGGTCTTTCATGCCAGTCTTCTAAGTTGTTTTGGAATGAAAATGACACATCCTTCTGTCACTCCAGAATTTGTTTTGAGGTGTATAACAAGGTTGTTTGGTGAGTAATTTTTTTAGAAATCAGGTGGGTCTGTAGATATTCTCTACCATCTTGGCTCTGTCACTTCATATTAAATTTCTAATTCAATCTTTTAAAATTTAATTTTTTTAAATTTCATAGACATTAGGTATTACTTCATTTTATGGATACAGAAACTGAGGCACAAAAAAGATTTAATTGCCTAAATTTATAAATGTATTACATGTCAGAGCCAGGATTTGAATCCAACTTTTTCAACTTCATTACTCTTTAGCTGAAGAAAAATAAATTTAGATTGTGCATGTGTATGAAGACAGAGGTGGCATGAAGTAGTGATATATAGCTACCTTCAAAGTGAGGAAAATTTGATGTTCAATCTTCCCTCTGACATATACTAGATCTGTGACCCTGGATAAGTCATGTAACCTTTCCATGATCTAGGCAACTCAACAAATCTAAAAGGATGAATAATAGGCAGAGAAGTTATCATCAGTCTTCATAAATAGAATAACCTTCCTCATCCAGGAATTCTCTATACTAATGAAATC
Source organism: Gracilinanus agilis (assembly GCF_016433145.1). Taxonomy (NCBI): domain Eukaryota; kingdom Metazoa; phylum Chordata; class Mammalia; order Didelphimorphia; family Didelphidae; genus Gracilinanus; species Gracilinanus agilis. Next base: position 106,241,918 of record NC_058132.1, read on the forward strand.
ATAGGACCAGTATTATTCAAATAGGTAAATGGATAAATAGACAGAAATACAAAAAAATAGCCATATATACATACATACAGATACAGGGATATCAGGCAGATAGATAGATAGATAGATAGATAGATAGATAGATAGATATAGATAGATATATATAGATATGGATAGATAGCTAGATATAGCTAGATATAGCTAGATAGCTAGATAGCTAGCTAGATAGATAGATAGACAGACAGAGAGCTAGATATGGATGGATAGATAGACAGATAGACAGTCAGATAGATAGATATAGAAAGATAGACAGATAGACAGACAGATAGATAGATATAGATAGACAGAGATAGCTAGATATGGATGGATGAATAGATAGATAGATAGATAGATAGACAGATAGATAGACAGACAGACAGACAGACAGATAGATAGAGAGATAGATAGACTGAAAGACAGAAAGGCAGATATAGATATATGCCAAATCAGTTTGTATAAATTGATCAACTATTGCTACATCCTGTGGTTATGCCATGGGAGGTTCAAATCAATTGAATTGAATTCAGCTGGTGAGTTCCAACTCTAATTGCAAAGATTTCTTTTTGTCATCTCTTGTTTGTGAAAGTTAAGTTTTTCTTTTTGTTATTTTTTTTGTTTTATTTTTCAGTGTTGGCCTGAAACATTAGAAATCTGGGTGGTCAGCTAATGACAGTATTGAGGATAGAGACATAGCATCAAGGCAGCTGACAAAATGTCTAGACTAGATGGATATGACTCAAAGTCTAGGGCCAGTTAGATAAATTTGTAGCCATTCACTTACTCCTCATTCACAAGAGTTACAGCTCATCCTTCAGATAGAATTATAAAGCCAAGTGGACTAATTTTGCCAGGTGGTGGGGCATCATTCCTGCAGTTGTGATTAGAAGAGATTCAGACAAAAATAGGATCCAAGTCAGGGCAAATGTCAAAATGTCTGGGGCAGATAGATATGGATCAGAAATATGGCACAAAGTTCATGTCTATATAATGAAACTCAGCCAGGGAGGAACTTGAGGATAATGAGTATACTTTACTTTAATCATATCTGGTAGTCTCATCTATCAAGTCAAGCATACTCAAGTCAAAACATTATTGAAAAGGATATGATCTATCATTATTTGTGCTTGTTGTTCAGTCATTCAGATGTGGCCAATTCTTCATGATACCATGGGCAGTGTCTATGGGGTTTTCTTGCAATGATACTAGAGTCATAAATCATTTATCTTCTCCAATGGATTAAGGCAAACAGAGGTTAGCTAACTTGCTTAGGGTCACACAGCTAGTAAGTGTCTGAGAGTGGATTTTAAATGAGGTCTTTGATTTGAACTCCAGGCCAAGAACTCTATCCACTGAGCCACCTCGCTGCTTCTCTGTATTTTTAGTATTTGTATTCAAAAATATAAAATAAAATGTTAAAGCTGGAAGGCACCTTAGAAGATTGAGTATTCGAACATAAAACACAGTATGAAGAGGATTAGAAAATAAAACATAGAACACAGGAAGCTTGAAAGGACCTTAAAACATGTAATGTTAGAACATAAAAAAGTGTGAGTGCCAGAAGGGAACTTAAAATATAAAATGTTTGAAAATAGAATATTGTCATCTTGGATAACATTGAGTCTAAACTCCTTTGTTTTACAGCTGAGGAAACTGAGGTGCAAGAAACTTGCCCAAGGTCAAACAGTTAGTGGCAGAGCAAAATTACAGCCGAGATCTGACTCTCTACTTTTTCTACTGCAGAACCACTAAGGAAGCATCCACCCTCTTTGGAAAGAATAACATTAAAAGGAATTTGCATCCAAGAAGAGAACATTACAAAATGTGTCAACTCCTGCAGTTTCTGCTTTGCAATTATGTCTCTTTATGTTGCAGTTATGTGTGTTCCCTTTAACAGTCAGTGCATATACATTTTTTTAAAGGAAATTTACCGTGTAAGGTAATGGGGTGTTAATAAAAAAATAAATCTGCTGCCTGTTTGCAGAGGTTCGTGGGGAGTAAAACACATGCAATTACAGCTTTGAGCATACCCCTGAAAAAAAAAGACAAACTCATTGCCTCCCAGAGTGTTTTCTTTAGTAAGAAAGGATTGGCTGTTGTTACCTGACCTGTGTTATAGAAACCACATGCCATCAAGGAGCCTCTTTCTGCTTTTCATGGGGCAAGATTATGTAGTAATCAAGGAAATTTTTGCTGCTGCCCCTGAAATAGCAACCATCAAATGTCATTGAATCAAAGAAACTGGAAATGCAGAAAACAAGACCCTTCATGAAGTGGCCATCATTAGATAATATGGGACAAGGGAATTCAGATGAAACAAACTGCAGTGCCACTGTCTTTGTGGATGACCTTGTGAAAGTCACCTTCATGAGGTCTGTGTTACTATTTTTGGCCCACCTACACAGAGAAGGGTTTTTACAGTCAGTTTATTTGCCAATAAAGCACTGTGTGCAAACCACTTTGCCACCTACATTACAAAGCACAATAAGGCAATAACTTTTCCTAAGCTGCCAGTGGTATCTACTGAAAAGTCATTCAGCTGCCCTTGGATCTTCCTGAGGCATTTTTATTTAATATTTAACCAATACACACAGTAGACATATATGTACACATTGATATTTCTTTTGATGATTGGAGTCAATTAATTAATTCTATATATATATATATATAGAGAGAGAGAGAGAGAGAGAGTGCAAGAGATGATATTTAGATAGAGAGATGACATTTAATAGATAGATGGACAGATGGATGGATAGATAGATAGATAGATAGATAGATAGATAGATAGATAGATAGACAGACAAATGGATAGATAGACAGACAGACAAACGGATAGATAGATAGATAGATACATAGATACATAGATAGATATATAGATAGATAGATAGATACATAGATACATAGATACATAGATACATAGACAGACAAATGGATAGATAGATAGATAGATAGATAAAAATGTCACACCACCCCCAAAATCCAAAGGTAGATTTCTATAGAAAGAAGGAAATTTAGAAATTTAATGTTTTCAATGCTCACACTACAAGTTCTGGCATTTTCTTGCCCCTCAGACAAAAAAGTCCATTTCATAACTCCCCCATTCTTGCAATGTGCTTCCTCCCCAACTTGCTCTCCTGGATTCTTTAATTTCCTTTTAGACTCAGTTCAAATTCCAATATATGCAACTAGTCCTTCGAATTCTCTCCATTCCTGTCCTTCTCTCTGAAATAACCTTCTATTAACACGGTATATATTTTGCATGTATATCTTTGTTAGAATGTAGTTCCTTTCATTAGAACTTGAGATCCATGAGAGCAGACATGTTTTTATTTTTCTTTGTATCAGAGGGCTTAGCATTGTACCTGGCACAGTAAGATGTTAATAAATGTTTGATAATAATGCTGATGATGGTGATACAACTACTTAATTAAAAAGTATTGCCCGACATTGTTGATCAATTAAAGCACATCTCCCTCACCTCTACATTTGTCTAATGATGCTTAGTAAGAAGGATCTGTTGACAGGAGGAAGCCTGTAAAATATGATGGAATTTAGTCCTTGGTGTGAGGTTTAGTTAACTGTAGAGACTGCTCTCTCCTGATTATCCTTCTATATATCTCATTGCTGCTTCTCTATCTCCTTTCCTGAATCATAATCCAGGACTTGTCCACCATTTGTAAGTACTCTCCAAGGTTCTATCTTGGGCCTGCTCTTTTCCTCTTAAATTGGGTTTTTTATGATGACATCAGCTCTCCTGGCTTCAAATTCAAGGTAAATTCAATTACTATCCAAAACATAATTCATTATCTTTTCCTCCAAATCTCTATTTTCCCAAAAGATAATCATTTTCTCAGTCACCCAACCTTACAACTTCCACGTCATTCTCAATACTTCTCTCACATTCATTTCCCAAATGCAATATATTTGCAAGGCACATTATTACCACGTTTACAACACACATACTCCCCTTTCCACTCAGATAGTGGCTACTCTATTGCTGACACATCTTCTCTCATCTAGACCATTGCAACAGCCTCCATACTGGTCTCACAGCCTCAATTCTCTTCTCATTACATTTTATTATTTTCTTTGTTGAATAAGTGATAATCAGGTCTAACCATGATATCCTAATACTCAATAAATTCCATTGTTTCTCTATTAACTTCAGAATTGAATATAATATATTCTGTTTGCCATTTAAAGCTATTCACAACCTAAACCCTTCCTACATTTCCAGGAGTCTTCTTTTTAACCCTTACCTTCTGATTAGTGGTAAAGGCTAGGCACCTGAGGTTAAGTGACTTACCCAGGACCACACAGCTAGGAAGTATCTAAAGTCAGATTTTAATCCCTGACTTCTCATCTCCAGACCTGGCTCTCTATCCACTCACCCACCTACCTTCCCTATTTACAGGATTCATAATCTTTACTCCCATCCACATGCGTTATAAGAATGGCTTTCTTATTGTCTCCTAGACATAATAGTCCATATTTTTACTCCAAATATTCACCCCAGCTGTCTCCCACACCTGGGATGCTCTTTTTCCTTATCTTTAGCTTATTATGGCTTCTCTAACTTTTTTTAATGGCTCAGCTCAAATCCTTCCTTCCAATTTGTCTTTGTTTCCCTTGTTTACTAGAAGGCAAGTGCTCAATTTTAATTAATTAATGACTCTTTATTTCTTCATTCATTGATTAACCTTGTGTCATATTTTCCCTCCGTTGTGTATTCAAGTTATCTGTTATGTTTTATCTACTCCTTGGTCTATGAAGGGCAGGAACTTAATATCTGCTCTAGCTCTAGCATAGAACTTTGCCCATAGTAAGTGTAGTAAAAATTTTCACAAATTGATGACACCATATGTCTGAAGAAAGGAAGATTTAGGCTTTAACATAAGGGGAATTTTCCTAAATATAAAAATTTTCTTTAAGTGGAATGAGTTGCTTTAGGTTCCCCACTTAATGGAGGTCTTTAAGCAGAGTTTCTTGTGTGAAAAAGTATAAGGGCCACTCTCTTGGTCTAGTATTAGTTGGCCTTTAAAATCCTTCCAACTCTAAAGGTATGAGTCTCTGAGTTCTGGGTTAGAGGTTAAATCCCAGAATTCCTTTGTCCTAGCAGGTACGTTTGATTTACTTATTTTTAACCAAAGATCCTTACTGAATCTCTGATTTAGAAATAAGGCAAAGTGTCTTGACTGCATCCCTCCTCTAAAACTTAGCAGGCTTCTCTCATGAATACATAGAGTCTCTGTGACTTAATAGGCTTTATTTTATTTTATTTATTTTATTTTACCTTTTAATATGCAGATAGAAAAGCAATTTTTTTAAAAAAAGAAAGCTATCTCCACCTTCCATCTTCTGTTTATCATAATGACAGGTTGTAACAGATTTTAAAGAGGAAAAATAATGGATTGGAAACAAGTCTCCAAACTATGACTTCTAGGACGATAAATTAGGGGGTGATAACTGCCGAGCTATGAAACCCAATCGAGGGATGGGCAACCCTGAAACAAAAAAACACACCAACTCAGAGGAAACCATTAAAACTAATGTTGTAGTAAATCTGTCCCATAAAAAAGAGAAAAAATAGGGAGTCTGTAACACCATATTTAAAAAGACCAAGTTTGTTGGGGGTATACATAGGAACCATTTGAAATCTCAGCTAGACTAGAATTCCTAGTGAAGTCAAAAGGGACAAATTGTTTTACACAATCAATTCAATTCTTCACTTTAAGAAGTAATTATTGATTGCTAATCTCCAAGGGAACTAAGATCTGATATCTTCATTCTATCTTTGAGAGACTCACCAGTTGGAAAGTAATGAAATAGTTTGGCAGGACAGAAGAAGTAGTCTGTATAGGATCAAATATTTTGACTTGGGGTCTCAGCTCTCCCCATGTCCAGTCTGCTGATCTGTGATAAATCACTTGACCTCTTTAATTCTCTACTTTGTGGGCACAGTGTCATCAGAAAGACAATTCTCATAAACTGTCAGGAAAGTTCCTTACCAGTTTTAAAGTTGTAGTACATTTTGATAAATATGAATTATTATCATTTTTTACCAAGGATTGTTATGAGGCTTAAATGAGGAAAAAAAACTCAGGAAGTACTCTGTAACCATAAAATGTAATTTTTGTTTTTTCCCCCAATTCTGCAAGAGATATGATCACTTTAAACTAAGTAATTGAAATTAGTATTCAGTGCCCTTGGCAAGGGCATCCTGACTAAGGCTATGAAATCAGTAACCAGTACAATATAAAAATTAACTCAGAAACTGAGACTGAAAAATGATTATATAAAAAAGTTCTTCCATTTCTTTCTCAGAAAGTAAATTTCCAAATAACATAGGACCTTTAGTCTAAGAAACACAGCCTTACCTAAAAATAAAATTCTTACTCTATTATGAAATAATAAAGCCCTTTATTAATGTCCTTACAAGAACAGGTGCCCAATTGGAATTTGGTACAGGCACACCTTGAGGACAGGCACAACAGGATATATTTCCTAAGTGTAGAGCAGGCAGCCCTCCTGTTTCCTCATTGGCTGAGAAAATACAGAGGTTACAGTTTATTCAAAGAAACTAACAATCCATGTTACTCCCCTTATCCCCATTATCTTTTCCATTCCATTGAGAATCATCTTTCCTTACATGGTCTTTTCTCTAACCCTTGATCATAAGACAGAGCTGAGCTCTGATACGGAATTAGTTAAATTAGTTTTCTGCTAGGTTTGCTCCTCTCATACAACAGTTTCAACCCGGGGCCTCTTTTTGATTGTCTGAGGGATCAAGATTGAGGTTTGGAGGGCAGAAAAAGTGTGACCTAACTGAATTTGGTTGTCGATATAACAAATGGAAATCCCCATTTCCCTCATTTAGTCATGAAAATTCTCATTTCCTAGAATTCCAATGTTTGTTTCATTCTCCTCCCTCCCACTGGAAAAGAATTTGCAGAATTAGCTTGAGATCAACAGGTGAATTAGTCCCAAAAAATGTGAAATAGACAGGCATGATTTTGAAAGATCTTGGTTTAAATTCTATATCTAGCACTATTAAGTCACTAGGTGGTGCAGAGGACAGAGTCAGGCCTGGAGTCAGAAAAACTGCTTCATGGGCTCAAATCTAGTCTCAGACACTTACTAGTTGTATGATCCTAGGTAAGTCACTTATTGCTACTTGCTCTAGGTCCTCATCCATAAAATGAGCTAGATAAGGAAATGACAAACCACTTCAGAGTCTTTGTCAGAGTCAAACATGACTAATCTGCTATAAGAAATGTTGAAAGACCTAGAGAAGGATAGAAAGACTTTGTAGTTTGTCTTTGAGTTCTTCCATTGAGGTGGCATATAAGTTGATAACAACTGAATCCCTAATCAACATATTGACCCAAGTTAAAATGAATTCTTTGGCAGTTGGGTTGGTCAGTAGATTGAATGTGGGCCTTGGAGTTAGGAAGATTGAAGTTCAAATCCTTCCTCAAAAACTTACTATACAAAAATCATATGATTATCTCAATAGATGTTGAAAAAGCCTTTGACATAATACAACTTACATTCCTATTGAAAACACTAGAAAGTATAGGAATAGAAGGACCTTTCCTAAAAATAATAAGGAATATATATCTTAAACCATCAACAAACATCATTTGCAATGGGGATAAGTTAGAAGCTTTCCCAATAAGATCAGGAGTGAAACAAGGATGCCCATTATCACCTCTATTATTTAACATTGTACTAGAAACACTTGCAGTAGCAATTTGAGAAGAAAAAGAAATTGAAGCTATTAAAATAGGCAATGAGGAGACCAAGCTATCACTCTTTGCAGATGATATGATGGTCTACTTAAAAAATCCTAGAGAATCAACTAAAAAGTTAGTGGAAATAATCAACAACTTTAGCAAAGTTGCAGGATACAAAATAAATGCACATAAATTATCAGCATTTCTACACATGTCCAACATGTCACAGCAACAGAAGTTAGAGAGAAAGAAATACCATTTAAAATCACCCTAAGCAATATAAAATACTTAGAAATCTATCTACCAAAACAAACACAGGAATTATAAAGCACAACTACAAAACACTTTCCAAACAATTAAAACTAGATCTAAACAACTGGAAAAACATTGATTGCTCATGGGTAGGATGAGCTAACATAATAAAAATGACCATCCTACCCAGATTAATTTTCTTATTTAGTGCCATAGCTATCAAACTACCAAGAAACTTTTTTACTGAATTAGAAAAAAAAAACTATAACAAAGTTCATTTGGAAGAACAAAAGATCAAGAATATTAAGGGAAATAATGGAGAAAAATGTGAAGAAAAGTGACCCAGTAGTACCAGATCTTAAACTGTACTATAAAGCAGTGGTCATCAAAACAATATGATACTGGCTAAGAGACAGAAGGGAGTATCAGTGGAATAGACTTGGGGAAAGTGACCTCAGCAAGATAGTCTATGATAAACCGAAAGAGCCCAGCTTTTGGGACAAAAATCCACTATTTGACAAAAACTACTAGGAAAATTGGAAAACAGTATGGGAGAGATTGGGTCTAGAACAACATCTTACACCCTATACCAAGAAAAATTCAGAATGGGTGAATGACATGAATATAAAGAAGCAAACTATAAATAAATTAGGCGAATACAGAATAGCATACTTGTCAGATCTCTGGGAAAGGAAGGATGTTAAAACCAAGCAAGAGTTAGAAAAAAAATTACAACATGTAAAATAAATAATTTTGATTACATTAAATTTAAAAGGTTTTGTACAAACAAAACCAATGCAACCAAAATTAGAAGGGAATCAAGAAATTGGGGAAAATATCTTTATAACAGAAACCTCTGACAAAGGTCTAATTACTCAACTATATAAGAAGCTAAATCAATTTTACAAATAAAAAATCAAACCATTCCCCATTTGATAAATGGGCAAGGGACATGAATAGGCAATTTTCAGATATGTAGTGCAAATAGGGTGCATATCAACCCTGCAAAGCCTTGCTGCAGAATTTCTGACAGTTGATAAGGGTTTAGAATCTTGAGGAAGTTGAGTTGACCCTGGAGACTCGTGGAGAGGAGTAGGGTTAATCTCAGCTCTTTCTTTGGATTGAAACCTGGCCTATATTCTGCAGCTTTTCTCTTAAAAATTGTTAGCTTAATTATTTCCTTGGAATCTCCCTAACCTCCCTTATTCCCCATCTTCATTTTCCCTGTCTGAATTTCTGTGAGGTTTTGAAAGGAGGGTAGATCGGAGTGTTAGTTTTAAACTTCATAGTTTAAATAGTCAAATAGGGCTTACCCTTGTTACAAATTATCTATTGAATCACTGTATCCAACTTTCCTAACCCTATTGATTACAAAACCACTTCAGAGCTGAGTTAAGGCAGGTCCTTTCTCAGTTTCATGTTCCTGTCTCCCTTCCCCACCTGACGTTTTTCCTAGGTGGCTGTTAGGGTTACCTTGTATCCTTCATCCCTTCCAATCAAGTCTAGAAATCAATAAACCCTGTTTGTCTTTAATCAAAACCTTTGGCTACTTCATTAGTTGATTGTTAAGAGAGGGAGGAGGAGAGAGAGGTATAACATTCTCTCTGGGTTCTGAGGGATTGAAGATGTCCATTTTGGAGGAAGTACAATCTTAATACTTCCTCTGAACTATCCCTTTGTAAACCTGAGAAACTGATTAGCAGACCTCTAGTCAGTTTCAAGCCATTCTTGGCTGGCCCTAACCTTTGTCTGTGGAAGTGCCCTTCCTACCTAAAGGGCTTAGTCTGTTTCCCTTAAGTGTCTCTGTCTCAAGCCTGTGTCTCAGTCTGTGTTTTCCAGGCAATAGCTGTTTGCCCAAAGTATCTCATCCTATCCCTTACAACTCCTTATACCTCTGTGTTCATATTCCCTAAAATCAGTCATTGCCTTACTTCTTCTACCACCTCAATTTACCACCTTTACCATTATACATTCCTTATTCACTTTACTGCCTTAGGGATTCACAAACCCCTATCCACAGTACTTTATCCTCTATTCCAACTATACCTCTGCTTAATTCCCTACTACTTCTAGCCTATTCCCTTGATTACCTCCAGCCTTTGGTCCCATATCATCCCATTGCCTCAGTCCCTTATTACATATTCCCTTATTACATCCAGCTACTACCCCTAGCCTAATCCTCTTATTACATCACCTTATTCCCTTATTACAGATAAAGAAATCAAAACTATCAATAAACACATGAAAAAGTGTTCTAAATCTCTTATAATTAGTGAAATGAAAATCAAAACAACTCTGAGGTACCACCTCACACCTTACAGATTAGCTAACATGACAGCAAAGGAAAGTAATAAATGTTGGAGGGATGTGGCAAAATTGGGACACTAATGCATTGCTGGTGGAGTTGTGAATTGATCCAATCATTCTGGATGGCAATTTGGAACTATGCACAAAGGGAATTAAAAGACTGTCTGCCTTTTGATCCAGCTGTAGTACTTCTTGGTTTAAACCCCAAAGAGATAATAAGGACAAAGACTTGTACAAAAATATTTATAGCTGCACTCTTTGTGGTGGCAAAAAAAATTGGAAAATGAGGGAATGTTCTTCTATTGGGGAATTGCTGAACAAATTGTGGTATCTGTTGGTGATGGAATACTACTGTGCTCAAAGGAATAATAAACTGGAGTAATTCCATGTGAACTGGAATGACCTCCAGGAATTGATGCAGAGTGAAATGAGCAGAACCAGAAGAACATTATACACAAAGACTGACACACGGTGGTAAAATCAAATGTAATGAACTTCTCTACTAGCAGCAATGCAATGATCCACGCCAATTCTGAGGGACTTATGAGAAAGAATGCTATTCACATTCAGAGGAAGAACTATGGGAGTAGAAACATAGAAGAAAAACAAATGCTTGAACCCATGGGTTAATGTGGATGTGATTTGGGGTGTAGACTCTAAACGACCACCCCAGTGCAACTATCAACAATATGGAAATAGGACTTGATCAATGACACATGTAAAACCAAGTGGAAATGCACGTTGGCTGTGGGGGAAGGTGGTATGGGGAGAGAAAGAACCCCCTATTCCCCTTTCTCCTTCCCCCTTTTTAACCATGGAAACCCCCCCACCAAATCATAAATAAATTAATAAATAGAGCAGCATATGAAAGAAAAAGCAATAAAATTTGATAAGATAGAAAAATATTATTTGGGGGAAATTACATCATATATGTCTAATGAATATTTGATATCCAAGATATAAGAATAGGGACTTGTTCTTTAATTTCATGAACATAGAGAATTTATAAGGAGAAAGCTCTCTCTATCAGAGTAAATTAACACCTTCTCTATACTTTATAAAACTTGAACCAAGAGTTCCAGAAGTGGAGCCAAGATGGTAGAGTGAACCAGAACAGCTTTGTGTCACCATGAGAACCCTCTCCAACCAAGATTACCACAAAATGAATACAGGAGTGAAGAACCAACATGGAGACAGAGTAAAACAACTTTCAAGGAAAAAAACCCCAAAGGTAGGCCAAGAACATTTGGGGTACTAGGGTGAGAGGAGAACAGAGTCAACAAGAGGCTGTAGCAAGTAGGGAAGAGCAAGTAAAGAGCAAGCAACACCCCCCCCCCCCCACCCACTCCATATCTACTCTCCCAGGTTCAGAAACTAAGTCAAAGCTAACATTCAGACCCTAAGATTCTGCCTGGGAAAATAGTGGTACAAGCCAACCTATACCTCTTGAAATTTCAAACCTGTGGAGAAGTCCCCACCCAAGGCTGTCTGAGCTGAAGTGGGCTAATATGTGTGGATCCAGTGAAAAGTCAGGAACCCAAGTCTGGGCTTGGGATAAGGACATAGTTCACACTTTGGGGTGAGGACACAGGGCCTTCCCTCTGCCATATTTTTGTCCAAAACTAAGGGTGGAACTCCAGGACAGGACAGTCAAGAATTTACCTTATTGGATTAAGTACACAGTGAGACCAAAAACTGAACCTAAGCCTCAGGCTAGAATTTGATCAGCTCCTGACCTGATTAAGTTCAGAAAGAGGTCAAAAGTTTATGTTTAAACCTGAGACCTACCTTTTGGGTTTGTTTTTTCCTTGAAAGTATCAGCATCTCAAGGGTCAATTAAATCAGTAGAGGGAGAAGGCTCTCAGAGCCCTCAACTCCCAGACCATCACAACATCCTACAAGAACTGAAAATGGTAAAAATGCAGAAAATAAGCTAAAAATAGCATTAAGGAAGGACTGAAGTTTAAGAGGGTACCCAACTTCCCAGAAAACAGAGCCTTTTAATAATCAGGGAAAATAAGCAAACAACAACAACAAAAAGCACCCAACAAAAAGCACCAAAAAAGAATTTTTATGGAGACAAGAGCAAGGTACAAACACAGAAGGGGACATGTGGGAAGCCGTTCTATGTATTAAAGCCTTTGGAGAAATAGGATCAAATTTAGGGCCTGTTATCTAGATTCCCTACGTGACCAATCCAGGCTGAGGCAGTCTTTGTGTTTGGTCCTGGTCACCTGAGCCCCAAAAGGCTCTGGTACCAGCAGGTAGGTTAATCCAAAATCAACTTGATCCCTCCAAGAAGGCTATTAGGAGTCATTTAGAGAAACAGAGTCTGTAACAGATATTTTATCTGGATCCCATTACAAAATCATCGGCAAGTAAAACTGTGTGTGTGATTTTCTGCACTGCATGTCAGGATGCAGACTGAATGGGCCATCTAAGATAAAAATCTGAGGCTCCTCTTTTGACTCAGTCTTTGATCCCCACCTTTTTTATAATTCTTATTGGAGAGCTTTGAAGTGGCAGACCAGCATCTACTGAGTTAATGATTCCTTTCCTAACAAATGTTAATTAGATAAGAGTGCATATTCAGATTAGAACTGGTTCCTTTAGGATTTGACTGGTGAGCATCTCCCTGGGATATTTCCTCTCCTGGAATTATCCCCTCCTGAATTGGGGTTTGGAATTTGACCATTTGTCTTTGCATCTGTATTCTTTAGACTTCAATGGATTATGCGTGACTTATTGCCCCTTACCAACTGTGACTTCTCTTTACTTGAAAAAGATATATAATAAACTTCCATGCCTGCAGAATTGGGGACAGCATGGGCTAACCACTAGTCTAGTTGTTCTCATTTTCTTTCTCATGCTTTAACCATCCTATACCACACGCTGCTCAGGACCCCAAAAAATCATATAGAGGCATGGCCCCCTATAGGGACAGTGAAAGCAAAGGAAACACATGCAAAGTACAAAATAAAAATATGGATTGGGCACAGATTCTAGAAGAGGTCAGAAAAAGACTTTAAAAACCAATTTAAGAGAGGCAGAGGAAAAGTGGGAAAGAGAAATGAAAGTGATGCCAGGAGAAAGGAAAGTGATGCAAGAAGAAATGAAAGTGATACAAGAAGAAATAGGCCAATTGAAAAAGGAGAACCAAAAACTGACAGAGGAAAATCAGTTTTTAAAAATCAGACCTGACCATCTAGAAACTAATGATTTCATGAGAAACCAAGAAACAATAAAGCAGAATCAAAGGAATGAAAAAAAAGAGGAAAACATGAAATCTCTTATTATAAATATAAAATGTGTTCAAAAAAGTCTTAGTGCAATTTTAGGCTGAAATAAGTTGTTCTATTTGTCTCTTCAGGACCCCTTGGACCATATTACTATCCAGAGGGTTTTATTGGCAAAGATACTGGAGTCTTTTGCTATTTCATTCTCCAGTGAATTAAATCAAATATGGTTTAAGTGATTTGCACAGAGTTTCTGAGCAACTTAGAGTCTTAAAGAGTTTTCTATGTCAGTAAGGGCTTAAGGGACTTACTCATAGCTATAGAGTGCATCTATGTCAAAAGAATATGTGAATCCAGATCTTTCTGACTGTGAGGACAGTTCTCTATTATGCCATGGCAACCTCTATCCAATATATTTAGAGATTTAACAAAAAATAATACAAATATAAGAAATGATATTTCCACATAGGAATTGTAAATGGTTAACAAGAAGAAAGATTGCTACAAATCACTTATAATAAGAGAAATACAAATAAAAAATCTCTATAATTTCACCCCCAGGGAACAAATTGGTAAACATGACAGAAGATGGGAATGGTCAATCCTGAAGGAGCTATGGAAAGATAAAAATATTAATACATCATTGGTGAAGCTGTGAACTAGCATAGCTAGTTAAGAAAAGTAATTCTGAATTTTTCTAAGATTACAACTAAGATGTTAATACACTTTGACACAGAGAATCTATTGCTAAGCAAGTGTTCCAAGGAGATTAAATAAAGAAGAAATCCACTACATAAACCAAATTATTAATAATAAACTGTGTATATGTGTAGTAACAGAATTAGAAACAAAATAAATGTTTATTGATTGGAAATGACTAAAAAACAAACAAAAATATGGTTTATGATTGAAGGAAATATTACTCTGCTATAATAAATAATGAATATGAATGTTACAGAAAAGCATGGAAAGACTTATATGAACTTATAAAGAGTTATTAAATAGAATTAGAAAAACAATATACACAATAAATGAATCAGTGTTGTTGGAAAGAATGGCAACAAAGTAAAAAAAGCAACAAAATATGAATGCTTTGTAATTTTAAACACCCTGGAGAAAAACTAAGCATATGCAATCTTTCTCCCTGAAGAAAATGTTGGGGAGAAGCAAATATGAGAGAGAGAAAGAGAATTTGGGGTCCTTTTCCCCTCATAAATTACAATATAATCAGAAATTAGATGGAACCCAATCAAATCTCCTTGATAAACAATACTTAAGGGAGTAATAGCCTAGTAGCTCCTTTCTCTTGGGAGAAAAAAGTGGTGTCCTCTAGACCCAACTTTCCGTTTCCCTTCCTGGCAGGAATGAAAGTCTCCATTGGAGAAAAGTGGAAGGTGAAAAGGCTAGAAATGTCTCTTCTTTTGCAAACACAAAGACAGGACCCTCACCACACACAGAATTCCCCTACACATGTGGGAACCACTCTATTGCTACAAATGGATTTTAAAAAATCCTAATGAAGACTTAGAGGGAATGACCAAAATTATTAGAATAAAAATTGTATTGAAATTGCATAATTTGAATGTAGATTCTTAACTAGTTCAGTTGTTTGTATTGAAGGTCCTTGTTAAGGTTTTAATAAAACATAAAAGAAAAAATAAAACAAAATGCTCTACCTCATAGGAGATCGCTAAGTGAGACTTGTGCAATTAACCCCAATCAAGACTTCATAGAGTCCTTGGATAAAAGGTAGAATTTCAAACACTAAATACAATTGTACCAATATGATGCTGTGTCAGGACATACTTGAATTCTCTTGCTAAGAGGGCTGGATAATGTTTACTGTCTTTTTCTATGAAGAGTGTACCATTAGCATTTCAATTCAAAGTTTCAGCACTATTTTTTCTTCTACAAAAAGCATCATTTCACTTTAAAAGAAACACATTTAGTGGAAATTCCTCCTGAAACCACTGTAATGCTTATGTGGCCCTACAAGATTTGCATGGCTAGGAATCAATATCTGAGACAAAGGACAATTATTCACCTTAAAGTGTCTGAAATGCTAACTTTCTGAAAAAAATTCAGTTATTTTTACCTCACACCAGAAAGCAGATTGTCTGAAAATATTAATTCCCTTTAAGCAACCATTAGATAAACATATTTTGATACAGACTGTAATTTTGTTTTAGTCACACAGGTAGACGATTTGGTTTTTTGGTCTTCTTTGTGCAGATTTCTCCTCCCTCCCTCATTGTTTGCTGTTTTATGGCAAATGAAAATATGTTTGTGGAAATTGCATATAAAATTGTTTATTATGGCTTAAATCTTCCGTAGCACTTTTTAAACGCCGGCAGTGGCTTCTACTTGGGCTGAGTGAGGCTTCTTTGTATAATTAAGACTATATATCTCATAGCTTCTATGTATGTCTCTCTGTCTATTTGGCAGCAGAGCTAATACATAAGGCAAAGAAAGAGTTTAAGCCTTTGATGGTAATAAGTAAAAGAATAAAAATCAGAACCTGGACTCAAAGGCAAGTCTGAGGAGTGTGTGTGTGTGTGTGTGTGTGTGTGTGTGTGTGTGAGTGTGTATTATTATTTGGTGACTCATCCTTCAAATAAAATCTATTTGCTGCTCAGAGGCAAAGGTGAGGAAACAATTCTAATATCTAAACACATTAAGATGAAAATAAGATCTTTCATTAAAGTAGAAAGTAAGAATCACATTACAAGGACAAGAGTAAGAAGACCAAAATTTCTTAGGTGCCAAAAAATCATGCAGAAAAAGATAATTACAAAATTTCAGTTACAAATGAACTTTAAAAAACTCAGAAGATATCTCTCAGCAGAGTATTGATATACATTTAACAACCAGCTAACTGTCTGAAAATTCATGAAACATTTACAAGTTTTATCTACCTTACTAACATTTTTGCATCTTTTTTATATCAACACAACCAAGAAATCACTAAGTCAAGGCCCTTCTTTTTTGTAGCTTTTGCCAATTTCTAAAGTGTAGATGCTCAAATTGATAATTTAGTAATCATCTCTTGGAAGTCAGCATCTGTTACAGTCAAAGTCCTCTAAAACATATTATGCCTCCCCAAAATGATCAACCTACATTTTCCTAATGACCTCACTGGAGTATGGGGTGGGAGTAATAGGGGATATCCACTAGCCTCTTTTGTCTCACTGTTTTTGAGGAGACAATTACTAAGAAACCTTCCACCCTCCTTCATAAGTCTGTCTCTCTAAGACTTCTGCTTAATAATCTTAATTCTGTCCTTTGGGGCAAAGTAGAAAACTTCTAATTCCTTTTCCATAGGAATATAGTGATCTAAGACAGTCCCAAAGACTCATGATGAACAAATACTATCTACCTCAAAAAAAAAAAAAACAACTGATGGTGTCTAAATGTAGACCAAAACTTAATGTATTTCAACTTTTTTTCTTCTTTTTTGTTAGCTTTCTCTTCAACAAAATGACTAATATAGAAAAGCATTTTACATGATTGCACATGTAAAATCTATATCAGAGTGCTTATCTACTATATCAGAATACGGAGGAAGAGAGGGAGGGAGAGAAATTTAAACTTAAAATTTTTTGAAAATGAATGTTAAAAGTTGTTTTTACATATAACTGGGGAAAAATAAAATATTTTTAAAAGCATAGAACTAATCACAGATTCCTGGGGCACTCTACTGAAGACTTTTGTCCAAACTAATACCGAATCATTCCAGTCCTTCAACCCATTATGAATCCATCTAATTGTACTAAGAGATAGCTCTTGTGTATTTGTAGTCCTTTTTTCTCCATAAGAATAGCAGGAAATATATTTTTACAAATTTTACTAATATTTTACTAAAATTAAATGTCCTATGTCTAGGACCTTCTCCTGAGTGACCATTTTAATAGCAAACAAAAAGGTAGAATTAGAGGCGAAATTTGAACTTAATCTTCCTAATTCTAATTCTAAATCCAGTTTTTTTCTACTAAAACAACTTGCCTCTCAAACCTTTGTGAACTCTGAAGCTATATTTTAGTTTACAATATGAACTTAAAACTATTATACCTTCACATTCCTGAGCTCTGAAATTCAATTCAATAATCATAATCTCCTACCTTTCTTTTTACCTTAATATCTCACTCCTGGACCTTTTCTTAGCCCTTATGGTAACCTATAGGTACTTAAATTCCTTTCTCTTCTCCTAGTCTTGTATGTACATTTTGGTCTTACTTGCTTCCATTCAAAGTTTTGACCCAATGGTTAACTCTTTCCATGATGAACTTTCTTCTATACATGTTTTAGAGTCCCTCTTGATTTTCTGGCATTGCTGTCCAATTAAGAACTAAATTTTGATAATGCCCCAAATATCGCTTCTCTGTCCTACTCCTGGATGCTTAAGTAACCATTGCTACATAAGTTTGCTAAATTCTCACTATTTCATAATCTGTTATTCAATTCTCTTTAACTCTCATCATGTTCACCCCCAATGCTGTTAAAAATTTCCTTAAATATCCTTTCTTTTATTTTCTCTTGTGTCTTAGTTATTGCCACATAGAAATGCAGTTGGTATTTGTGAGTTTATTTTATATACTGTTAATTTTGTTTGACTTTTATTGAAGTTATTAATTGTCTTAATTAGTTCTTGATAGATTAATGGGGAAATCACCAAATAAATTGTAATATATAAATGTAATGGAATATTTCTGGGCCCTGAGACATTACGAATATGGGGAACATAAAGGAATAAGGGAAAATATCTATGAACTAAAAACCTTTTATAAGCTCTTTACTCCTCACTATCACCCCTCTTGATCAGCAAATTATTTCACCTACTACTATACAAAGAAGACTAAGACCATTTGCATTTTTTCTTTGCTTGCTTATTTTTTCACCTAACATTTGTTATCAGAGGATGAATTGAGCTTCCTCTTTGGAAAAGCCAGATTTACACTAAATAACTGTTTGTTTGACTGATTGACTAAATCTGATTTGGTCATGAGTCCATCCCTTCCTATTTCCTCCAAGACCATTATCCAGTGAGAAATAAAGCAATGAAGGAAGATCCTAGAGGAAATGAGAACGAATGTTCATGCTTACAGTCAAATCAGAGGTATGTTTTTTATGACTAACAACTTCCTCAGGTTTTGCCTATCCTAATAAATAAATAAATAAATATGGTTGTTGTTTAGTCATTTCAATTGTGTCCAACTCTCTGTGACTCCATTTAGGGTTTTCTTGGCAAGATTACTGGAGTGGCTTGACATTTCCTTCTCCAGCTCATTTTATAGATGAGGAAACTGAGGCAAGCAGAGCTAAGTAACTTGCTTAGGGCCATATAGCTAATACGTGTTTGTGGCCAGATTTGAACTCAAGCTTTCCTCTGACTCTATGCCCAGCACTCTGTACTACCTAGCTGCCCCAAAATAAAACTTAAAAAAATAAATTAAAATATTTTACTTGATATAAACTCATGATATTTAAATCCTGCACTTTTCTCTCCTGCATAAAATTTTGAAAAGATTAAGTAACCCATATGGACAATATTTGTTTTCTGACAAACTCAACATTCCTCAGGTTGTTCACTATGGGGTATTTCCCCACCACTCTACTGAAACTACTCTCATCAATGTCCTTCATGACTGCCTAATCAAATAACCTCTTTATAATCCTCAGATTTTGGTCTTTTTTGCAGTTTTTGACATTTCTGATTCCTCCCTTTCTTCTGGAGAGGTAATGTGGAAGAGTCAAATGAAGAGTTGGGGGATCTTGAAATTAACTTACTACCACTTTGACTTAGTAAGTGCTGACCTCTAAAGACTTCACTGTCCGCTTCTATCAAAATGAGTAGTGGTCTTTTCCCTCCTTCTAACCTTCTAATTATGATATTCATCTAAGACCTGAACACATTCCATTCATTTTCTTCACTGATTATTTCATCTTTTATCTATCCTACAATTATCACCTCTTTCTACGTTATGACCGTAACCTTACTACTGTCTGCTAAATATCACTCTAAAAATGTCCCATTAATAAATCAATATGTTGAAAATTGAACTAATTGTCCTCCTAAGGTAGGAGAGAGGAGAGGAAATGCTTTGCTGTGTTCCTATTTCTTTTTATGGTATCATTATGTTTTTCTAGTGACCCATTATAAAGTCTTTAGAGTCATTGTTGAGAGAGGGAGTATATAATTAGAAAGGACACTAGACTAAGAATTAGGAATTCTGGGCTTGAATTTCATCTCAGACACTTGTTAGCTCTTCAATCTTGGATAGAGCTCTTCATCACCATTAGAGCCCCAGTTTATTCATCTGTAAAATGAGAGTAACATTACTTTCACCAAGAGGGCAGGTTGGCTTCAGCTTTAAAATCTAATCAATTGCCAGATCCTTTTCTTCATTTCTTTAGTATACTTTTCTCCAAGTACTCTATCTATTGTGTCACCTAACTGCTTCTAAGTGTGCTATCAATATGTTTACATGCATCACTTTCCTAATAGATTTTGGGAGCATTTAAGACAAAGACAATTATATATAATAAAATATGTATATATGAACACAGAGCATGTGTATATAAATGAATGTATATGTATGTATCATCTTTACCACCTTACACAAAGTCTTTTATATATATGCATATATATATATATATTTATATATTTGTAGTGAAGATAAATTAACTCTCCCTTTGTCTATTTTTACCTAATGAAATCAAGAACTTAAAGTTCCCCTACTTAACACTGATAGGTCACTAGCTAGGAGAGTTCACAAATGGCCTTCCCTGAGAAGTGTTAGGTAAATTGGGAGGCTGTGATTGGTTCTTGTAAAGAGGGGGTAGAGACAGGAAGTGACATCGAGAAAACTGCTTTAAAAAGGTCAATCTGAGCATTCATCCATTCTCTCTGCTTTGGTGAGATGGGCTGGAGGAACTTTCTTTTCTTCCTTGGCTTTTGGAGAATCTCTTTCCTTGGATGCTATGTTGGTGAGTAGAGCTGTAGAGACACACCTTTCCTTGAAGTCATTCTGTGTTGGTGGAATTCTGGCTAAGACTACCATGAAATCCATGTGCAGATTGGGACTTGGGGAAGCCCTGCGGGAGGCTGAGCTGGACTTCATTGGAGCAGCAGTTACAGCTGGTAGGCTAGATCAGGCTTTGTTTCCTTCCTATATTTCCTACTTTCAGTATCTCTAACTTATTGTAAATAAAAGCATTTGACTTAGGGGTTAATATTTTATAATTGGTGACCACTTTTGTAACTCTCATCTTGAGTTAAAACCTAAATTTAATTGTTACTCTATCTATCTATCTATCTATCTATCTATCTATCTATCTATCTATCTATCTATCTATCTATCTAACATTTCTTGGATTTAATTGATTGATGGTATCAATGGACATGCTGTTCTGGAATATTATAATTATATTTCAGATAGTAATGTTCCTTATCAGTCTTTGAATCTCACTCTTCTCTCCTCAATTCTATTTGTACGGTCAGTTTGTACAACACAAAGCCATCTCGAGTAGGAGATTAAGTAGAATTAGAGATCTAATATTATCAAACACTGCTATCTTGGTTATTATCAATAAGAGGCATAGATTGAATAATAGTAGGTTATGCAAATAACATTGGGTGTTAATGTGTTCATTTGGAAATTTGCTATTCAGATAAAGAACTTATTGCAGAGCATAGAAATTATCTACTGGAGATTAGTGATTTTTTAAAGTATTGTTGTTGTTTCCCCAAGGGGGACTATATGAGGATACTCTTCCTTTTCTCCAAGTAGCTGAAAGGAAAACCTTGTCTACAGGATTTGAAAATATCAATTAGCATTTTTCCTAGTCTCTGTACACTTCCCTAAGAGCACAACACCTGACAGAACCATTAGTTAAATGGTCTTTAAGAAAACCTCACTCTATTGCCCTCTACTCTATGAGCTTTTGGTTACAGTCACTTGAGACCTGGGAGTCAATCAGGTCACTTGGATCTTGGGAATCAATCAGAGGCCAATGAGAACTTTATTTAAATCTGACTTCCCCAAATGACAGAGAGGTCCTTATGAGGTGGTTTTCAGAATTGTACTTAAATAAGGTTGCCACAGCCAGAGTACTGAAGTTGTACCTTGATCTTACCTAACTTATCTATATCTTTTGTTACCTTTCTGGGAGGAAGGGAGTTAATTGCTAACATTTAGGTCTTTAAAAAGTTTGAAAAGCATTGTATATATGTTAACTCATTTGATATTCACTTAGATGCTATTATTATTCTCATTTTACAGTTTGATTTGCTCAGTTCAATTCATGATGAACAAAGGGAAAAACATTTATTAATCATTTATGATATGCCCAGCACTGTGGTAAAAGCTGGGGATCCAAATTTTGATGATATGTTAATTGGGAGAAATAGCACATATTAAAGAGAGTAGTTGCAGGTCAGATGGAAAGGTCCTAGAAGTCTTAGGGATCCCTAAGAGTAGATTGAACAGCCCAGGAATCCTTAGAGTATCCTAATAAGATCAAATGACAATGCCCAAGAGTTTGGAGAAAAATTTGGCCCTAGAATGGGTAAGATCTAGAGGAATTTGGAATACAATGGCAGGGCAGGTGGTAAGCCTTGGTCATCCTCTATCTCACTGGAAAACTTGGATTTGGTAAATATGAATAATGTGGAAATATGTTTTGAACAATGGTACATGTGTAATCCAGTGGAACTGCTTGTCTACTTTGGGAGGGTGGGAAGAAGGGGGGGGTCATGAATCATGGAACCATGGGAAAATATTCTAAATAAAAATTAAAAAAAAACTTGGATTTGGTGAGTCACAACTAATTAAAGTGGCATGAATAGGCATTTATTTTTCCAACTCAGGAACCCTGATCAGATCTAAGTGGGTCAAAGTTGAGGCTGGAGAAGATGGCAAGAAAGAAGGAAGAGTATTCTAATTGTAGTTTATTCCACCTAACAAGCCTAAATGACATTACCTTCTCTATGGGTGTGGAAAACCAAAAAGAGAATAGATAAAAATCTGAGACCCCTCTTTTGATACCTGTTATGATCCATACCTTTTCTTATTGGAAAAACATTATAGACTTATTGAAAAGCTTTGAGTCCTTAGCAGACCAGCATCTACTGAGTTAATGATTCCTCTCCTTGATAATTAAGAAGCCCGAACCCTAACAAACATTACTTAGATAAGACTGAATACTTAGATAAGAATGGAGCCTTTAGTCTGGACTTTATCTGAGCAGGTGTCTATA
Source organism: Gracilinanus agilis (assembly GCF_016433145.1). Taxonomy (NCBI): domain Eukaryota; kingdom Metazoa; phylum Chordata; class Mammalia; order Didelphimorphia; family Didelphidae; genus Gracilinanus; species Gracilinanus agilis. Next base: position 106,264,728 of record NC_058132.1, read on the forward strand.
ATCCAGGAGGACAGGACTCAATTAGTGAGCATCTCCATAAAATATTTCCGCTCCCAGAATTATCCCCCTACTAATTGATGGTTGGAATTTGGCCATTGTCTTTGTACTTATACCTTTACTCTTTAGACTTTAATGGGTTGTGTATGATTTGTTACCCCTTCACAGCTGTGACTCTTTCGTTGTGTTCTTTGTTTGAAATCAGTATATAATAAACTCCAAAGCCCACAGAATGCAGATCAACATGGGCTAACCACTAGTCTGGTTGTTCTCATTTTCTTTCTCCTGTCTTAACAATCCTATGCCACCATACGCCACTCAGAGGACCCCAAAACCATATAGGGAGCTGGCTCTCTATATGAGGAAATGGAGTTTGACAGAATTTGATGTGCAAAATTAAGCTGAAATATTCTTGTTTCCAAATGGCCATAATCCACTTAAAACAAATGTCAAAGTTCCTCACTCCTTTGGCTCTTACTCATTTTATTTGCTTTGGTCTTTCTTACTTATACCATGATCAGAGTAAAACATTACTCTAGGTAGTTTGCACTCAGGTTAAGGATACCATCCCTTCATATTTAGAGAACTCTGAAAATGGAAGTGCTATCAACCAGCCCTGATATCATCTTATGTTACTCCATATCCAAGCCTTTGAATTGAGCTCCAAAATGTCTATTACATATTATTATTTTGTGTTTGTGTTTGTCTTATAACTTTATTCAACTATAAGCTTCATGAAGATAGTAACCATTTTTTCATCCAAACTTCAAATCTCCTCCAATATTAATTCAGTAAAGTGCTCTGCATACAAGACATACCCAAAGATGTTTGTTGAATTGAATTGAAATGGTGTGAAATCTGCCTCTTTTGATGGAAGGAAGAAGATTGGAATATTGCTCTATCCTAACTGATTTCAGGGCCATTAGTACTTCTTATGAAATATGTTTTTTATAACGAACTTTTCAAGCTACTTTTGTATGTTATTTATGTATGTTAGTTTATGGCTCTTAATCCACTTAGTCTCACATACTCTTTCATCTGTCTTTCTAGTCTTGTTTCATTGCATGTATATTGCATGGTATTAACTTTCATACAGTACAAATTATAAGCACATTGTACTCCTTGCCATTCCTCAATTTCTTCTAGTCATCTCTGGTTTCTTTACATTTATACATATCCTCAGGCCTTGGAAAAATATATCCTTATAATTCTGCTTCTTGAAATCCTTCAAATGTCCAACTTGGGAAATGTATTCTCCTCCATAAAGTCTTTCTTCCCTGAAGACCCAGTAAGAAATTATCCTACCTTGGTTTCATCTATTATACTCTCAGATAATCATTTACTTGTGTATTTCATCATATCCTAATTTGTCTTATGAATATGCCCTACACATAGGAGATGCTTAATCAATTTTTATGCATTAAAATCAAAGTTAGTAGTGACAAATCTGTATCTTCTTTGCTCTTAGATTTTACCTACCCAATATTATATTAAAGCTAGTGTTATCATAAAATGAAGTTTATAGAAAATGCCCAACATTTTGTTTCCATAAAATAACTGATTTTTCCCCTCTCCATTGAATCTATGAGCTAGTCTTAATAATATTATAAAAACACATAGCATTTTGGTCCAAACACATGGCTTTGAGTTCCAGTTCCATCATTAGCCAATATGCCTTCTGACAAACTACATTAATTGTATAATCCAAGTTCTAAAGTTCACTGGTAAGGGACTTTCTCCTCATTGTTATAGATCATTACCCAGAACCTTAGTCATATAGTTAATGTCTGAGGCTCAATTTGAACTCAGGTTCATGTCTTCTTAACTCCAATGTGGATTGGATCCATTGAAGCATTTAGCTGCTCCCTCTTTCTATTGACTGAGCCAAATTACCTTTCAGAAGATTTATTTCTAGTATATTGAATTATTTCTATTCTTGGGTTTTGAATTAAGGCTCAGGTTTATCATTTGATCTCTATACTCATTCCTTTGTTCCTAGGAAATTCAAGGAATCCTTTATCCTGGAGTTTCTCCCATTGAAGGGTGATAGATTGAAAAGTGAGATTATGAATTCTATCCTGACTGGTAAATAAAATCAGCCTATACCAGATTTGTCTTAGCAGCAGAACCAAGTCCTTGAATCTTCCACTGAGAAACATTAAATAAGGTCATTTCTAACCAGGCAGAACTTGATTTCTCTTGCTATACATTGGGGAACATAGAATCAGGCATGGAATTTCCAACTATTACTCAAGGAACTTGGAGGGATGAGAGTATGATGGACCATTTCCCCATTGACTATTCACCAATCAGAGATGTCTTGGGATATCTAAGGGAGAGTAGAATAATGAGCTTTCAGAATTGTATTTATGGATCCATACTGCAGGATTCCAACGTCTCTGATGTCAACTGAGTTTTTTGGGAACCACAATTTTGCCCCTGTCCCCTGAGAACACCCAGAGGGATGTCTAAGCCTCACCCATTTCAAATTGAACAGTAGACCTTAAGATAGTTAATGGAAATGGTCCCAGTTGGGTGGGACTTGTAGATCTAATGTGATAATGAAATTAAATCTACTTTGCCCATCTTTAGATTTAATTACCAAAGGTGAAAATATCTCCATTTAACCCATGACTTGGGTGGTCTATAACCCATGTGTGCTAGAGTAACAAATCAGAATTTACTGATTGCCTCATGGGAAGTCCTAAGAAAATCACCTGTTGTGATTGGACATATAAGCTAAGAGGAGGCCACAGGAAGTGACACAAAAGAGGCCCCTTTAAAAAGAGACCTCAGTCAGCTGGGCTCTTCTGGTTTGTGAACAGGACCTGAAGGAGCTCTTCTGGTTCGTGACAGAACTTGGAGAAGGTATGGAGCTGGTGAGACTATTCCACGTGGTAAGTGTTATAACTGAATCTTCCTGAACTTCTCTTAAGGAACTTCCTTTTTAAAGAGATTCTGTGGCTGAAGCTTTTGCTTCATTCTCCTTCAGATTTCCCTCAGCTGAGGATTAATTAGATCTACCTGGATTGAACTAGAGGATCAGAGCAAATTACCTAGTGTGTTAGATTACTTATCCTATCTTATCTCTCTCTCTTATTTCCTTATTTCTACTTCCTCTTCTCATTTGTAAATAAAAGTCATTTTAACTTGAAGTTAATCTTTAATTGGGGACTGATAATTGTTCAGTCCCCTGGTGACCAAGCTTTTAATACTCAACCAAAAAAAAAAAAAACCCAACCCTTTTCTACCTTACACTAATCAAGTGTTAAGTACCCATTTGTACTAGTAGTTTCTCTTGTTGTATCAAAGTCCTCTCCAGGGAAGCCTAGCCCTTTTATATCCTTTGTAAAGCATCAGCCTTTCCCTGATAATCCTGTCTTGGACTTCTCAATTTCCTTGTAGCCATGGTAATACCAGTCAATCACATCACCCTGTCAGTTCCCCAAATGGTATATGTTTCCCAAGTTCTATTGTTCTTTGTAGAATCTTCCAGAGCATTGATCCTCCCAGAGATATTGTCCCCAGAGCCCCAAGGTTTTGACTCTGGGTAATATTTGGCCCTTGGCTCTGTGTAGTGGTCGATTATCATGGACCTATCTCTTTCCTGATTAAAGATTTGGTTTTTCTGACTACTTTAGTAGTTCTGTGTTTTTCCAGGTTGACACTAATCACCAAGAGAGATAAATGATAAATTGATTTAGTAGTTGTTGCTAGTCTGATCAATAAATTGACTTTCTTACCCAGAAGACAGGCTCTCAGAATTTTTAATTGTCACATCTTATTCCTAATGGGAGAAGTCCTTCACTCAGCATTAGTTCTTTGATTTATGTTTTACTATTGACTTTGATGAACAAGTTTCTTTGTTGTTTACTATATATATCCATCATAAATAGTCCCAAGTTCTAGATATAAGCCTTAGAACATCTTTCCCTTATTAATAAATAGTGATCAGAAACTTAGCTTCAAACTGAGAACATATCCATTAGCTTAATAATATTTAAGGGAGTTTTTAGATATAATTCTAGATGGTATCCTCTCTCTCTCTCTGAAAAGATCAGAGTGCCAAAGTTTCTGTCCCCAAACCTGGGCTTCTCTTCCTAGAGGAAGATACTTATTCTATCCTTCCTTTGAGCTTCACACCATACCTCCTGCTACATGTGTGAGTGGTAATCTTCTCCTCTTCCTCCTCCTCCTCCTTCTCCAATATAGTTTAGGATTCTTTAACTGCCATATCAGTGGAATCCAAATACCCAAACTGTGAGAACCACAAACACAGTATCAGGTATGAATCTCATCCAATCTGTGTGTATGTTTGTTTCTGAGAGAACACCAGCAAATGTGCAAGAGGCATAAAAAGAAGGAGGACATGTGACTTCTTCTGCCAGCTTGTGAAAGTAAAGACTCAGTCTGGTCTCTGAGCAGCACTGCAGCTGAACTGCCAGCTTGTGCTATGCCTTTCACTTAGGGGGAGACATATGCCACATGCCACAGAGTGTTCTCACCCAAATGTCAAGGCACTCTGATCCATTCTCTCTCTGTTTTCATGTAGTCCTCACAGTAGAGAGGTGAACTATTTGTCTGTTTTGATTATAAGAGGAAGCAGATTTGGAAAGCACATATTCATTGGTTCTGTTACTGTTTGATCAAGCTAGGGGGAGAATGATAAAGATAACCCACTTTTTTTCTAGTGCTTTAATGGTATAAAACACATTCCTCCCAGTGATCCTAGAAGATAGGTAATAAAAATAATGTTTATTGCCATTTTATAAATGAGAACAGGAGTGCAAAGAAGTTAAAAAACATGTTGGTAACTGTCAGATTCAAGATTTCTTCAGAGATCTCCAAAAGGAGACTAGATATTGTTGTCCCTTTGAGAAGGATAAAAAGCTCCTGTACCTGATACAAGGCTGTTGAACAATATCCAGCAAATAAGCCGTGGACCCTATGAAATCCCTCTGAGTAACATAAGAATGAAGAGGTAGAGGAAATGAACTTACAAGGAGGTTTCTTTAGAACCAGTTATCCATATATGTTGAAATCTATTTGGATAGAGGAAGCCAATAAAATATTTTCCCAGAACATCCCGTTCTGGAAGCTGAAATCCTTAATATTTACTCAATTTTAATGAATAACCCTAAGCATTCAGAGTCTAATTATATTGCATTTGGTGAGGATTTGTGGATGATTATAGAAGTTTGTGAAAGAAGCTACATAAGTGAATTCATTTCCTTAAAATTGAAATGTAAGCTCAGATTTTAAGAACATTGAATATATTGAATAATATATTATAAAGTCTTTGAAGGAATTGACTATCTTTTGGATTTTTTTTTTATCCCTAGCACTTCTTGAAGTAACTCTCACATAGTAGATGCTTAATAACTATTTACTGATTGAATGGTAAAGTGGGGTGGGAAAATGATTTATTACAATGTTGGGGAGAAATTATTATACTGTTTAAATCTGAGGAGAATTAATTTTAAAATTTTGTTAATATTAGTTTGTAATATTCCCTTCTTTGTCAAAAGAGCATGCCTTACAGTAGCTTAAAGAGAAGTCTTTTCACCACAGTCCTAGAAATATCATTATATTGCTGTTCTTAAAGTATTTTTGCTTTTACTCATTTTGGGATGAGCTCTAGGAATCTATGTTCCATTTACCCTATAAGCAGAACTAACTTTGTCGTATCTCTACCACCCAGTTTCCTACTTAAAGGTTTTGGACAACTTGTATCATGAAGGTGAAACTAAACAAAATGAAATGGATTTTCTTGCTTAAATGGCCAGAGGCAACTGTAACCTCATGACCAGGCATCACTACTCAAATGACACCCACCACTTTCCCTTGTGATTGCATAAAAACCTGTCCGTTTTTCCCAGTACACCCAGTACTCATATGTGTAGCCTTCCTCTAAACTCTGGAAACTTTCTTAATTAAAGATGCTATTTTCTATATGTGTGAGTTTGATTTATATCAAGACTCCATAAATTCAACCTTATATGATTAAAGGTGGTCCACACCCAGAATATCACTTGACCACAGTAGCTCTCTGAGAATGCCAGAGATTACTAAAAGGTATTTCTAATTTCTCTAGGCTATGGATTCATCCAAAGCATACTTTTGGGTTACCAAACTCAGGAACTCCTTAGGGGTCTACTCCAAGCTTTAGCTTTGGGTTACATTTACTCATATCTATCTCAATCTTCCTTGTTTTTAGGCTACTGTTTTTGGCAATATTACTGGATATGGTTTGTATACAGATATGCTTGTCTAAATACTATGGAGGAGCCACACTTCCTTTCTACCTCGTTCTCTTCTATCAAATAACCTAATGCATTTCTTTCTAAGTCTATTTCAGAGTTTGGGGTCTGTTCTCAAATACAGCAATGGAAAGCTTGCTGGAATTAATCACTAAATATCTGAGTGTCAACCTTGAAAAACTCAGAACCACTAAAGTAGTTAAAAAGAACAAGTCTTTAATTGGGACAAAGAAGACAGTCCTCTAATGGGTCCTACAGTCATGTGCTAGATACGACTCAGAGACAAAGCTCTGGGACTCTAAGAATAATGTCTCCAGGGAAAAAGCACTTCAAAAGGAGATTTTCCAATGAGCTGAAGAACTTGGGGTTTCATATACACTTTTTGGGGAATAAAGGACAGGAAGGTTTTATTGATAGTCTTTATAATGGACACAAGGGATAGAGGACTCCAGACTGGGACTGGACTACCTGGAAGAGGCTGATGCTTTATGATAGATACATGGGAAGTAAGATTCTAGCCAAGGGCTACCTGGGAGAGGCCTATGATACAATAGGAGAAACTTTTAGGACAAATGAGTACTTAAGATTTAATTATATCTAGGTAAGCTGAGATCTTTGGATACTTTAAGGTTTATTATTAAGTCTACCACAAAGTCAGTCTAGAGGCTCCCTTAAGGCAAATTCCCAAGGGACATGGGCAAACTGACATGACATGAGTTATCTATGTGCCCTAGCAATATGACTAGGAGAAGGTTTCTTAACCTTTTTAACTGATAGTTTACTCATCTGTAAAATGGAACCATGGAAATTGAACTACAGACCATTAGTAAGTCCTTGGCAAATCTGGAAAGGTTAAGTAAATATGAAGGATTGTTTTAATTTGCAGTAGTTAAGAGCAGAATGATTAAGGAAAGAATGATAAACCATAAACATAATGGAGACAGGGGGTATTTCCTTATTTAGGAATTAACAGACCCTAGCATAAGCCCTTGCATCCCCTGATATGATCCTTTGGGAAACATTGAGCAGCAGCCTAAGACTTTTGAAGTGTATGCTATTTCTACAGTGCTTTTGGAAGAGCAGTGCACATTTGCGATTCACAGGTCATTTCATTTTCTAGAACAATAATGGCAAACCTTTTAGAGTCAGAGTGCTGCTGAGCTGTGCCCCTACCCTACCCTATAGACCAAGTGCCCTGCTTACCCCCCACCCCTGCCCCAAACCAAGTACTGCACCCTATATCCAATCCATTCTTCACCCTAGAAAGGGGAGGGATGAAGCACTCCCATTGGGCCATTAGACAGAGGGATGGGTGAAGTGAGGAATGTCCATAAGTGCATGGAGAGGGGGAGAAGAGTTCTCCCCCAAGTCCTTCTGGCTTTCTAGTTAAAAATAAATAAGTGCCAGCATGCCCACAGAGAGGGCTCTGCATGCCCTTTTTTTGGCATGCATGCCATAGGTTCACCATCACGGTTCTAGGAATTTCTTGTGTTGAATAATCAATGGAGTTACAGAAAAAGAGAAGAACAATTCTAGTGTCCTTCAGTGCTCCTTCAAATATTTGTTGTTAATAGGTTCTTCATCACCATCAGCCCAGCCACCAATGGATTTAATTGATTATTGTGACAACTAATGCTGATTGACATTTATGTCAGCTGACACTAATGGAAACAGGGAAGAGATGTTGCCTCTACCTCTTATTTATCAATAAGGCTCTACCTTTTATTTATAAATAAAAATCAGTTCTGTGTTCCTTGCACATAGAATAAAATGAGATGTTTAATCATTTTTCAGTCATGTTCAACTCCTTGTGACTCCACTAGTTTTCTTGACAAAAATGAGTGTGTTTTTTTTCATTTCCTTCTCCAGCTCATTTGACAGATGAAGAACTGAGGCAAACGGGGTGAGGTGCCTTGCCCAGTGTCACACAGCCAATAAGTGTCTGAAGCCAGATTTGAACTCAAAAAAATGAGTCTGCCTGACTTCAAACTGTGTACTCTATCCACTGGACCACTTAGAAATGAAGACAAGGCTTAGAAAATGGAATTCAAAGTGCTCAAGAATAATTGTCCACTTCACAATTGATCTTGTCCTCACCAGATAGTAAATTTTGGAATTAGAAGAGATGTTGTAGTCCAGGGCCTCTATTTTCAGGTGAAAATAATGAAGTTAATTTCCTAGCACAGACCATTACTACATGAGGTACCCAGATCATGATCACTTCAATATTGGCTCTGTTCCTCACTTCCTAGACTTCTTTACCTCTCCTCCTGTAATCTTTTTACCTTGGAGATGCCTCCACCCTATGACCCTCTTTTTTGACTAGTGATTCCCTGGAATGGTCTCTATCTTTATCTATCTATCTATCTATCTATCTATCTATCTATCTATCTATCTATCTATCTATCTATCTATCTATCACACCATGGAAACAAAGCAAGAATGTTGGGTCAGATACTAAGAGAACTAACAATTCTCTATAGATGACATTCTCTTCTGTTCTAAGTACAAATAGACTTGTTCTTTCATTTCAAACTTGTTTAATTATTCATGGCCCTGTGGACCTCTGTCTCAGGGGTTTTCTTGGCAAAGATACTAGAATTTCCTTTTCCTACCATTTCCTTCTCAAGTGGCAGAAGTTAAGTGCCTTGCCTAACGTCACAAAGCCAAGAAGTTTCTGAGACTGAATTTGAACTCAGAACTTTTTTACTCCAATTCCAGTGCTCTACCATTGGGCCACCTAGCTGCTATAGACTATAAAATCTCAATCATTAAGTGGCTTCATCAGCATTAGTACTTTCTTCAACAGTTCTCAAGCAAACCATACATGCCTTTTTACATTGGGAGGACAATCTGCTTATTGTTCTCCCATAAATGATTCAAAGGAGTAGGACATCAATAGATCAAACAAGCAATCTGTAACCTATCCAGTTCCTTATGAGTTTCTACATCTCTCTGAGAGTATCCTCTATGAAATTTTTCTCAGGATCAAATGAGATAGTATTTGTAAGGCTCTTAGCACAGTATCTAGTATATACTAGCCATTTAAATGTTTCCTGTCTATCTGCTTTTCCTCCTTTCTTACTTTGCTTCCTTTCTCCTTTCCTTCCTGTTCAATATGTCATTAGTATAAATCAAAACCTATTCCATATACCATTTGGTTACCTGTTCCCCTTTGGATAGCCCACAATTTTAGTCTTTCAAAGAGTATTATTCCATTATTCACAGATGTGCAGAATCAATGGAAGTTTAGTGATTTTTAATGGGCCTTTTTAAAAGAAGTAACTTGTGGTAACTAAAGGTACTTTTCAGTTTTCCATATTCAGTCCAGTGTTGCTTGTGGGTTGCTGACCGAGACAAAGAGGATGGATCTGGGTTTACAGGAGGACCAATCCCATCCAAGAACCATGCAGACAAGTCTCTTAGAGCAATGACAAAGTTTATTGTGTTAGGCTCTGCAATTTATAAGGTAAATGACATAGGTAAAAGGATTAGGTAAGCCTTTTGCAGGTACAATGGTTAGTAATGATTTAAAAGATGGATACAATGGATTTAGATTACCTCAGGGATTCTGAACAGAGTTTTCTATAGATAATAAATCACAGTTAATATGTAACCATCTAGTCCAGATTCTCAGGGAAATGTTTGTCCTCAGTTAGTTTGTATAGAATAGATAGTCATTTACTAAGTATATCAGGGAGGGGTTTTGGAGCTTCATGTGGAGAATGATTCTGGCCAGACCATGGCTTTGCCACTTTCATTACTTGGGGCTAGTGTCCAATTCATTTTCCTACTATTGGATTCTAGCCCTAGTTCATTGTCAGTCAGGGTAATGTATTTTGAGTTGGTAGGAGCCCTAAAGTCCATTCCCCTCATCTTTCAGTCACAGAAAATGAGGTACTACGTGACTGCCTGGAGTCATGCAGCTAGTATCTGAAGAAAAATTTGAACTGATCTCTTCCTGACTTCAGGTCCAGGACTTGAACTCAAATAACTCAAATATAAATGAGACCACCAATCCCTGAATGTTGCATATTGACTTAGAAACCACTTATCAAGGGGGCAGCTGGGTAGCTCAGTGGATTGAGAGTCAGGCCTAGAGACAGGAGGTCCTGGGTTCAAACCCGGCCTCAGCCACTTCCCAGCTGTGTGACCCTGGGCAAGTCACTTGACCCCCATTGCCCACCCTTACCACTCTTCCACCTATGAGACAATACACCGAAAGTTAAGGGTTTAAAAAAAAAAGAAACCACTTATCAACATTAATTATGTTCTATTGTATTTTATTAAATATTTTCCAATTACATTTTAATATGGTTCCAGGGCACTGATACTATAATTGAGTAATAGGCCACAAACTTGATATTTCTGCACTCTACAATGTTGCTATTAGGATAGATAGGTCAATAGATAAGATAATATTGATTCAATTGCAGATTATATCCTAAACAAAAGGAATTCGTTATCTTCTCATTTTCCATAGTCTCAACCTGATGTAGGAGATACTTCCATATCCTCCAAATAAACAAATTTGAAATGCATTCCTTCCTCTCCTTCCCTCTTAGAACCTTTAACTTAAGAAGAGCTTATCCCAGGTTCTTCCTAAAATAAGAAGCCTTGACTTGTGACCCGAGTTCTTAGCACACTGTCCCTTTGGCATGGGTATTGTACACCCCAAAATCATAGAAGTGTTTCAGGCAAACCGTAAGCAGGGAAATTCCTTTGCTCCCTTCTATCCTTGTGACTCCTGACCCAAAACATCTGATAACTCCTATAAGACCCTGAAAGGATGGTCCTCCTTAGATCATCCTTTAGATTCAAGATGGGCAGAGAGATACAACTCCAGGCTATGCCTTGATATCATCAGGTTATATCCAAGACATCTACCTGTTATAACTCTTAAACTATGAGTGTTACCCCTTATGTCTTCAGGCAAACCTACCCCCTGCCCATGTCTCAGTGCATACCACTCTAGAGTCACATTTTCAGCCTGGCACAAAGTCATGTCTCCTCTGTTTTAAATTGTTTAAAGACACCAGAAATCATGGTCTCAGAGAACAACTTTCTCATCCATGCTTCAACTTGACTGGGAGGCAGATTCAACATTACCTTCTGAATTAATAAATTTCTCTTTTTATTTTTAAGCTGTTTTGGAGTCTTGCATCCTTGCAAAAGTTACCCTTGGGGGCAGCTGGGTAGCTCAGTGGAGTGAGAGTCAGGCCTAGAGGCAGAAGGTCCTAGGTTCAAACCCGGCTTCAGCCACTTCCCAGCTGTGTGACCCTGGGCAAGTCACTTGACCCCCATTGCCCACCCTTACCAATCTTCCACCTATGAGACAATACACCGAAGTACAAGGGTTAAAAAAAAAGTTACCCTTTCCAAACCCTGGGGGTTCACCTCAAACCCCCCACAGCACCTTCTTATATTAACTTGTCTTTGCTTATCTATGAGCATGTTGTATTTCCCCAAGAAGAAAATAAACCTCAAAATATTTAGAGCTCTTTTTCATTTTGAGTATCTAGCATAGTGATTTGGACATTGAAAGATATTAATATACACTTATTGGACTGAGTTTAACTGAGTAGGTAAGCTAGTCTTTTGTTCCAGGGTTTGATCAAAGTGACCTGCAAATAGAAGCATCCCATCACTATCTATAAGAGATCCCTCTTCTGATTGAGCCATTTGCTCAGCATCCTTCATGAAAGTGACAAATATTATTGGTAAGCATGCTTCCTTCAGGTTGTGGTTCATTTGATAGAAATAATTGTAGGCATCAAATAAAATGAAATGGGTCACAGTTTTCAAGGAATACCCCTTTCTTCTGACACATGCACAGGAGACATCTGACTGACAAAAGAGACTTGAAAGGCAGAATTTTGAAACAGTGAAATAATTTTTTGTTGCTTTTGTTAATAATATAGCTTGCATTTATATAGCACCTTAAGGTTTACAAAATGCTTTACAAATATCTTTTTATTTCAATGTTATAACCGTCTGAGAACATAAGTGCTATTATAACCATCATTTTACAAATGAGGAAACTGAAGCAGACAAAGATTAACCAATTTACCCAGATTTATAGGGCTTATAGGTATTTGAGGTAAATTAAAACTCAGATCTTCCTGATTTCAGGTCCATTGCTCTAGCCACTGTACTATCTGGTTGTTGCTTATTTTACTTTTAGAAGTCAAAAATAATAAGAAAAATTAAATTCTGTATTCTCTGTGCTTTAAACTTCATTGTATGACTATAAAGATATATTCTGTTGTAAAAAGTGTTTGTGAAAGCCTGATTGCTCCCTTCTCATACCTTCAATCAAGAAGCCTATGCTACATATAGATCTAGGAAAGTGTTGAAATGGGTGGGCATGTCTTTTCTATGTCCCCAATTGTCCTTTGTGGGTATATACTGAATAAATTACTCAGCCATCATTTTCATATTCTTCCCTCAAAGAAAGTGTTCATGATGGACATATATGAGACTTCGTGGTAGTATAGAAATATTTGGTCTTTGATACTTACTCCTGAAGAGCATTTTCCAAAATATACTTCTGATTATATTTATGACTACTATTACATTGAAGTACCATAAGACTTTTAAAGTTCTTCGTATAATATCGTTACCTTTCTATCTTCTTCAATAGATATGAGCATATTGCTACAATTATTTTCATTTTCATCGAGATATATAGTTTAGTTGTGTTTTTTAAAATTATTATGAATTCTTTAATAAAAAAGTTTAAAAAGTCCTATGAAATGCTGTTTAATATTGCCTTTGGATACAAAACAAAACCAACTCCAAGGCCTTGGAAACTGATTTGTTCTGATACTGTGCTTAAAAAATATAAAAATAAAATTAAAATAAACACAAAAAAGATATACTGGAAGAAACGGATTAGCTTCATAATTAAGAATTATATCAGGGGGCAGCTGGGTAGCTCAGTGGATTGAGAGCCAGGCCTAGAGACGGGAGGTCCTAGGTTCAAATCCGGTCTCAGACACTTCCCAGCTGTGTGACCCTGGGCAGGTCACTTGACCCCCATTGCCTACCCTTACCAATCTTCCACCTATAAGTCAATACACAGAAGTTAAGGGTTTAAAATTAAAAAAAAAAAGAATTATATCAGCTAGGTAATCTTAGATAAATCATCTCAAGTATCTGTGACTTAGTTTCTTCATTTGTTAAATAAGTATCAGATGAAGTATAGGGTTTATGTTCATAATTAAAATACTTAGGAATAGAGGAATTCATTGTAGTCTTTCATACACAAAAAGAATCGAAATGACATCACAGGATCAGAGTCAATGTAGTGTGCCCCACTGTAGCTAAACAGACTAATATAATTTTGGACGGCTCTACCATAGGTTGAGCACAAATAGTCCACTTTTGGATTGGGGATGTATCTAAATTTGCACATCTCACATTTCTTTTTTGCTATTGTTCATTCTGGTCATGTCCAACTCTTCCATGATTCCATTTGAGATTTTTCTGGCAAAGACACTGGAGTTGCTCGCCATTTCTTTTTCCATCTCATTGTATGAAAGAGAAAACTGAATGAAGAAGATTAAGTGACTTGTTCAAGATCAAACAGCTAGTAAGTGAGTGAGATCAGATTTAAACTCAGGAATATTCACTACTCTGCCAAATCAATCACCAGTCTCATTATTTTGGCATTCATCCCTATAAAATATACTGCAAAGGTAAATGAACTTACACATGGCATTCAAACTTTCTTCATTTGATGTAACTCAGGGTACCACACAAGAATTCTGGCAGGTGAAGAACCTCTGTTTTGTTGTTGTTAATTGTCAAATCAAAATTAGCACATGTAGATTTCCATTTAATAGAAAAGGAAACTGAGGGCCAGTTTCAAAAAATGATTGAGATCAATGTTATTCTCATCATCAGTTTAGTAGGTCTTCTTAGGATATTAAAGTTTGAAAAATTCTTCTGCCTATGACCACTTGGTTGTGAGCATCTTTGAAAGCTAGATTGGTCCTTGGAAGACTATGTAGTCTGACAACTTGAATTCTGAAACCCCTAGACCAGGAGTCAGCAACATATGGCTCTCGAGCCATATCTGGCTTCACCTCCTGACTGACCAGTCCAGGCAGAGACCCAAGATGTGCCCCAGAGGGCCCTTCAGGACCCCCACCCCCCTGCCCCCCATATTCCAGTGCCTTCTGCCTCCATCCTCCTCCTTCCGCAGGCGTTTATGGCTCTCACCGTTAAAAAGGTTGCCGACCATTGCCTAGACTGACCATTGTCACTGACAACCTGTCTTCAAGAAGCTCCCAGATTGATGCTTGTCCCAGACTGAACAAAAAACCCTTCGGGACCTTTCAATTGCCCAAGCTAGAATACAGCTAAAGACAATCTACACCAGTCCAGTCACCTCTAACATCCAGCTATTGTTTCTGGGCTTTTCCCAGCCAGCTTAAACTGAGGCTATTGCTTCATTCCCCTCCTTGGCAGTGTAGATGGTTTTACCCATCTCCTAAAATGTATATTAAACAGCTTGCTTTCTAGAATTCATTGGAAGTCCCAGGACAGCTATTCTGTGCATCTTCCCAGATTAATCTGCCCATCTCGATTAAAGACCCTTATTATAATTACTTTAGTAATTCTGTGTTTTTTTAGGTCAACAAATCCATCACTTAGCCTTTCTCAAGTCAATTTCAATTCAGAAGGAAACATAGCTTGGGTTGTGTACTCTGTCCCTTATGCCATGAATATAATGAAGGTAAAAATAATACTATTTTATAACATGCTTTCAAAGCACTTTATACATATTCTCTCATGCTCAGGCATAAAAGTATGACTTCAGTAGAAGCCTAGGGCACATGGATAGTAAATATAAGAACTAATTCCCTAAAATTAATAACTATCAGAACAAACAAACAATTCAGTTCTTCTGGTCAAGTCCAAAGTTCTTTCCACTTAACCAGGACTTCTTAATTTGAGCTCTTTGAAAATGATTGTTTACTTGTTCATTTGTTTGTAAAATATATTATAACTATCTCAGTATAAATGATTTCCTTTGTAATCCTGTGTATTTTATTTTATGTACTTAAAAACATTGTTTGCAGGAGCCCATAGGTTTCTAGGGATTGTCAATGGAATCCCTGACACAAAAAAGTTTTAAAACTTCTCAATAATTAGAAAATGCTGCCTGTGCAAAAAGAAATATGGATTTGGGGAGGAAATACTCTTGGTCTATCTACTATTAGACTTTATACTCCTTCAGGCCAGGACTATTTTTTCTTTTTTTGTATCCCTCTGTACTTAAGTACAAAGACTGAAACACCATAAGTATTATTTAATAAGTTTTAATAACTTACAATTAATAAGTAACAATTGTTTGTTTACAGCTAATAAGTTAATAAGTAATGTATGTTTGTTTACAGGCTGATTAACTAAAGTATAAACTGATTCTTATAAGATATAAAGGAAAAGGTGGAACCATATCTTGGGTCCTGAAAAAAAGTTGAACTTGGGGAAAAGTAGGAAGGATGACCTTTCAGCTTATCCCACAATAATGAAAGAACAGAGTAAGCATGAATTACTCCTACTATTAGCTGAGCTGTGAGCTATTTGCTAGGCCTGAAAAAAAAAATCCCTTTAATGTCTTCTAGCCATTTGTCCTAATTCTCCTCAAGAGAGAAACTCTGTGTAATTGTAGAAGATAAAATGCTTGCTTTAATTTTGCTCATTTGAGGTAACCAAATCTGGCACCAAATGCATTTGTGTGTCTGTCTTTAATTATCCCCATTTCAGAACATCTCTCTTTTTCTCCAAGGCTTTTTGTTAAGACCATTAAGGTGTTAAGTACAAAGTTATTCTTGATGGGAGGAGGCACCAGACAGTCTGAGAATCTAGAAACCAGTGTTGTGGCTGAGTGGCCACATTATACTGTTGATTAAACAGTAGGTAACTTGGGACAGGATTTAAACACCAAAGTGAGGGGGGGAGTAGAGACCTGGAGAAGGGAGGGGTAATTAGCACTTCACAAAGTCATTCCAGCCTGAGTGCTTAGAGAATGGTTTCCCTTTGTTTTACCCATAATGGTTCTTCAAGGACAGAAAATGTCATAGCTTTGTTGGTGCCACTACTGATTGTTAGTCAGGAAAAAGAAAAGGAAGAAAATAACAGCATTAAATTCACCAAAATCTATGAAATATAGTAGCGACAATTTTGTTTTTTGAAACCCCAAATTTACCTTTGTCCCATGGAAACCTGCCTTCAAGAAATCCTCACCCAAACCCTTGACCTAGACTAAACAACAAACCATCAAGCAGCCCCTGAGCACCAGGGTTTGGAGATATAGTCCAATCTTAAGGATCATTTTTGTCTTCTTAGTTTTTCTCATTGCATCTGGGCCTCTCCCTACCTCTAATCTATTCTCTTTCTTCTATTATCTATTCTGTTCTATTATTCTATAATCAATCTATTCTCCCTATATCTATTCTAGCCTCAGCCTATATTCAATTAGTTCTTCCTTCTTGGCTATGCTACTATGGTATAAATATAACCCCAAGTTTTCAAGTTCAGTGGAAATTCCCATTATTGGTATCTTTCCCAGCAGCAGTGTTCCCAGAGTTCCCAGAACAGTGGCTCTATGTGATTTTTCTGGTGGCCAAACTTAAAGGAGCATTCTCTCCCTTGTCCTGATTAAAGACATGTTCTACTATAACTCCTTTGGTGGCTCTCTGTGTTTTATTTCAGGCTGATAGTAGTCATGTAAATGAAACTGGAAAAGAGTCATATAGTATAATTCTGTTATTCTAAATGAGAGGAAATTGAAAATTAGAACCATAAAGTGATTTGTCTAAGGTCACATAGTTAATAAGTGATAGTGGAGCAAGAATTTGGAATCAGCTTTTGCACTTACACTCAGATTGGACGTGGAATGAATTTATGTCTCTGCCTTTAATCATCATCTTTCATTTTATGATAAGTAAATGCTATTTACATATAAATTATTATTGTTAATTCTGTATTTTCCTACATGCTATTTTCTCTTGCCAAACTTCCTATTTCCCACTCCCACTTTACACAGTGTATGAGATTTTCAGGAAGGACCAGTGCCACAAGTGTGAGGCTTTGCTGAGCCCTTTTCAAGGCTGCTTTCTTCTCTTAGTATCTACCTGCCACCTAGCTGTCACTTGTGACTCCAAGAAACCATAGCTTGTGAAAGTCATACCCTGGAAAACAATTTTGTTAGGGAGGCTAACCCAGGTTGAGGTTAACTGATAGACCTCAAATCCCTTGGTGAATTAGGGGCGGAGGTAGGGGTCTACCTCAAGCATTTGAAGACAACCCCCTGTGGAGGGAGCAGATGAGAACAATATGTTCCAAGAAGTACTGTGAAGCTCTTGGAGTTTGTTTAGACATCTAAGAAATCAAGGTTATCCATTGCTTCCTGAGCCATCACCAATGGTCTTCACTTTTGTCTCTCCTTTGGACTTTGGATGATTACAAGAGAAAGTGAGGCTGATGATGGTGCAACTCTTCCTCACTTCAATCCCCACTTATGCATGTGTCAAACAACATCAAGTAATGTCATTTTTATCCTCTTCAAGTATAAAAGATAACAACCAACCAACAATCATTACAAAGAAGGAAACAGCTAAGTGAAAAGGTGTATCTTCAGCACCAGTAGAATTGTTCTACATTTAAAAAAAAATCCTTACTGTCTATCTTAATAACAAGTCTAAGATAGAAGGGTAAGGGCTAGGCAAATGGGATTAAGTGACTTGCCCAGGATGACACAGCCAAAAAGTGTCTGAAGCATATTTGAACCCAGATCCTTTCAACTCCAGACCTGGTGCTCTAACCACTGAGAAAAATTTAACTGCTTCTAGCACAAGTAGTCTTGGGTTGATAAATGTTTTTGTTCCTGGGACTCTCCTCTTTTCTTCACTCAGAGTCCAATAACAGGTTCTTAAATTTCCTTGCTCTTTTTTTAAACATGTTCTTGCTTTCCTTTTAAATACTTCTGTATGATCCACACATTCTGCGTTTAGAAATTGTTTTCATTTTGTTTTCTTACCAAAAATCTTTTCCCAAATTCACCCTTTTTCTTATTCATCGTTCTTCATTCCTTTCTCTCTCGATTTACTGTTGAATGAAATATATTCTGCATGCAACTGCATGCTTATACTCTTTTCACCACTTCAGATGAAAGTGGTATCCAAGTGTTACCTATGTCCCATACTTCTTGTCCATCAATTGTCTAATTGTAAACCCAATGATGTGAAATAATTTCCTCACTCTTCTCTTTTCCTCCAGTGTATTTCTTTATTTCTTTAAAATAATTAAAACATAAGAAAAATTACTTCCAATACCTCAGTCTTTTTTGATTCCCTCTATGACCTTTCATGACATCAAGTAATGTCTTTTTATATTTTTGATCCTTGCTTAGTCTTTTGTGGTTGCCTACTCATATATTTTTTTTAAAAATTCTATTCACTCCTGCGTTTGTATTTCAATGTTTCTATTCAGTTTTAGTCTATTCATTCAGAATGATTTCAATTCATCTATTCCACTAAAAATCTATTTTTTCACCTCTAGGATTACACTCCGTTTTGATGGGCCAATTATTCTTGATTGTTTGCCTATGTATTTTGACTTATGGAATATCACATTTCAAAGTCCTTACTCCTTTATTCTGGTGGGAATCTTGTGTGAACCTGAATATAGCTCCTAACTATTTGAATTCTTCCTTTTTTCCTTTTTAAAATTGTTTTGATTTGGGTTATAGAGTCACCTGGATACCCCAAAACTACACAGGAATCTCAGGTCAAAGAGTACATGAAGAATTCCCCACTCTTGCACCCCAGAAGTGTTGCCTAAAGAAAGCAACTGAAGGAACTGTATGATAAAAGGAGTCTCTGAGAGATGCATTTCCTTAGCATTTCCCCTACCTTCTTAATAAGCATGGATATATACCTTCTGTTTGGATCTCAGACATTAATTCATTCTCTGAGATATGCAATTCACCCTCCTTTGTGGTCAGGAACACCTGTGCTATTCACCTCACACCTGTATATCATTCTCCACTCCCCCCCCTTTTTTTTGGTCAGTAGCCACTGCTCCCTTTAAGTTATAAAAATCCTTGATCCCATAATTTCTACCAGCTGGACCTTTACCTTCACATGTCTCCTTGCCACTCAACTTGCATTCAACTTAATAAATTTCTCTATATTTAAAGATAATCATTAGAGGCTGTCATTCTTGAGGGACTATTCTTTCTGGTCCAGGTTAATCTCAAACTGGCCCACAATAATTTTACTAATTTGTTTGTTGGCTACATCAAAATTCCCCAAATTCCCCTCCATTTCCTTCCCACATTAGGGAAAGCATCATTTGATCAAAAATATTTATAGGATATTTTTTCATGTTTCTGTTTATCAGTTCTTTTTCAAGAGATAGTTATTTTTCAAACATTTTTCTATAGCTATATATATATGTACATATATATATAATATTATCTTCTATTCATTTTTCTTTTCACAATTTCATGTAGGTCTTTCTGTGTTTTTTTTTAATTATCCTTCTCATCATTACTTATGGCACAGTAGAATTTTATCACAAGCCTATATCAGTCGTGTTTAGCCAGTCTCCAGTTGGTGAACATCCCTTAAATTTTCAGTTCTTTGTCACCACAACTAGAGCTCCTGTAAATATTTCAGAACACATAGACTCCTTTTCTTTTTCCCTGATCTTCTTGGGAAATAGACCCAACAGTGGTATTACCGGGTCTAAGGGTTTACAGTTTTATAGCATTCAGAGCATAATTCCAGATTGCCCTCCATAATGGATGGATCACTTTACAGTAGCACCAATAATTCTTTCTTAATGTCTACTTGCAACATTTTTTCCTCTTTGACCTGGAAGTAATGGATTTGGGCTACAATGTTCTTGAGAATTTTCATCTGGAGGTGTTTAAGAAGTATTTACTAGTGTTGTAATTTCTATCTTTACTTTCCCTTCTGAATTAAGAGATATGGACAGTTTTCTTTCATAATTTCTGGATATATAATGTCAGAGCTTTTGAGGTTTTTTTTTTAACTTATGATTTTTCAAGCAATCCAATAATCCTAAAATTATTTCTCCTAGGTCTGTTTCCCAGGTCAGTTAATTTTAATATGGGGTAATTTATAATTTCTTCCATTTTTAGTCTTTTTGCTTTGTTTTAATGTTTCTTGCTCTTTCAGAGTCATTAATTTCCATTTTGTTCATTCTTATTTCCAAAGAGTCTACTGCCTTATTAAAGGTTTTTTACCTCAAGCTTAAACCAAGGAGAGTTGGAAATTCCAGTCACCATAATGCCTTTTTACATTCAGATTTTTTTGGAAGGGGGGGCTAGCTATACATCTTTAATTGTTGGTTTTAAATTAGGCACCTGAGCCAGCCTTTGCCCACCTCTCAAATGAATATCTGTTTTGCTTGGTTCTATTTTATGTTGTTTTGTGTTTTCTTTGGTCTTGTTGATACTTTCTCTAGGCTTTTAGTTCTGCCTTCTTCAAGGATCTTATGGGTAGTTTAGGCTGAGAAATATTTTAGTACTCTTGGTAAATAGCCTTAGAACCAGGGCCTTTTCTCTAATGGTCGCCTTAAGTACATTTTAGGTCCTCTAATCAGTACACACTTGATCTGCAACTAGATCTGAGATCTGAGCTAGTGGGCACTTACTCCTGCACAGTGTTATGCCCCTTTTAGTAAGATCTGTGGCCTTTTCTTCCCCTTCTCCATAGCCTCAGACTACAAGTCATTGTCTAAACTAATTTCTCCATGTTGTTCACTTCTAACTAGACCCCATTCAGTGTCCATAGACCTTTATTTCCTTATGCCAAACTACACTGAAAAAAAAGTGACACTATGAGTTTTTTTTGGCACTCTTGGACAGGATGCAATTTATTATGTTTTCTAGGTCTTTGCTGTGTAAAGAAGAACTGTTCTATACCACCTCCTCCTGCAGTATTACCTTGATTATTCTCCAACTTTCTCCTTTTTTATATGAGGGAAATGAGGTCTAGATGTTTAAGTGACATAACTAGTCAATTAACTAAAGAAGTATTTGAAGCAGTATTTGAATCCAGATCTTTCTTTGCTAGAACTATTGTTCTTTCCATTTTACCACACGACAACTAAACTTTGAGGCTCTTTTCTGAAGCTGAGATATCCTGACTTGTAAATAAATAAAGTTTTATACCCCATCCTTCTATCCACCAGAACATCAGATTATATTTAATATGGATATCTTGTCAAGTGTACTAATACTTCAGAGTCCTTCCCTCTCTGTATTTCTAATTTCTCTTCATATACACTTTTTGGCCATTGTTTTTAAGAAGAGAACGATAATCAAAGCAAATAACTTGGATAAGTGAGGAAATGACAATACACTGCCAAATGGTCCTACTAATTATCCTTGCAACAACTTAATCTCAAATTCCCTTCCTTGGCCACAAGTCTATTTTATATATTATAGCCTTTTATTATATTATAAGCTCCCTGAGGGCAGACATAATGCTTGGAATATAATAGTTACTTAATAAATGTCAGTAGATTGATAGTTTCTTTTGTGTGCTATGTCATTAAATTATCATCTCTCCTGAAAAAGAAAAAAAATTGCAAGTATCTAAAATGATTAATGCTGACTCAGTTTTCAAAATCAAATCAAAAGTTCAGATAATCAAAAACTTTTCAAAGAGCTAACTATAATCCAGATTTCACTGGAAACTGACAACTATGTGCCATTTCTCCCAGGGTATATATAATGCCATTTTTTTTCTTTTTTGGAGGAAGAGTAAATACAGGTGTCTAAAATGGTATGTTACTCACTCCAGGCTCTCTCCTTTTCTTCTTGGGGGAAAAAACTTTAAGATATGCCCAACAATTCAGGTAAACCATATTTGAGAGAATCTTATTTTATAGTGTCCATCATCGTTCATTCCACAGTCTGTGTCTAAAAGTTTAAAGACCAGGACAGAAGCCCAAATCAAGATGAATTTAAGCAACATTGTCTAAGCACATCCCCCTCTTTTAAAAATGGTAAGCATAAAAGGAAGGGAAATTAAAGGCAGATATATTTCCATCACTATACCTCCCATATTCTCTTATTCCTCCAAGGTAATTTATTCCACATAAAAAGGGCATATTTCACCACTAATTCTTTTATCATTCTTCTGTTCTCTACAGGAGAATATATAGGTATTCAAGGAGGACTGATTCCTCCAGTGTAAGGACTTGCTAAGCCTTTTTCAGGGCTGCTCATCCACTTGTGCCTCCAAAAAACTATTCCATTTTTTAGAAAAATATTTATAAAAGCTCCTTTTTGTGGTAGCAAAGAATTGGAAACTGAAAAGATGTCCATTATTTGATTTATGAATGAATAATATGTGTTATATGATTGCAATGGAATATTAATTTGCCAAAGGAAATGACAAATAAGATAATCACAAAAAAATAACTCGAAAGACTCTTAGCAAGTGATGCAAAATGAAGTGACCAGAACCAAGAGGACATTGTTTCTAGAACCAGCAATAAAGTACAATGATTCATTGTTAATGACTTCACTAATGTCAGCAATGCAAGTATCCAGGACAAATCCAAAGGATTTGTGATGAAAAAGTCAATGCACTACTATAGGAGGAACTGAGGAAGTCTAAATGCATATTGAAACTTACCATTCATTACTTTATTTCTTCTATGAATTTTTCTTTAGTGTAAGCAATATGTGTCTTCTTTCACAACATAAGCATGGAAATATGTATTGTATTATAACACATGTACAAGTAATATCATATTACCTGTCATCTTGAGGGGGGTGTAGGGAGAGAGGGAGAGAACATAGATCACAAAATGTGAGAAAATGATAATTAAAAATTGTATCTATAATAGAATCTGGAAGATACAGGAGGGAGGTAGGAGAGGGGAGGGAAAGAACATGAATCATGTAACCATGGAAAAATTTTCTAAACTAATTAATTTAAAAAATTAAAAAAAAAGAATCTGGAAAAAATAAAAATAATACATGATAAATAAATAAATAAAA
Source organism: Gracilinanus agilis (assembly GCF_016433145.1). Taxonomy (NCBI): domain Eukaryota; kingdom Metazoa; phylum Chordata; class Mammalia; order Didelphimorphia; family Didelphidae; genus Gracilinanus; species Gracilinanus agilis. The sequence continues at coordinate 106,288,044 of NC_058132.1, forward strand.
GAAGCTATAACTTGCTCAGTGGCCACACTCCAGAAATCATCTCAGCAGATGGACTAAACCAAGTGATACTAACCTATGGACATCAAACCTATGGAAGAGGCTTCTTGTGGCAAGATGAGAAAGTGAGCAAGCCACCCTCCTAAACCCTCTTAAGTTCCCCTCAAAGCAACCCTAAACGAAAGCCTCATCCCAAAATTGAGGTGAAGCAGTTTTCTGAAACCAGAGCAGCTCGGAGGACAAGCATAAGATTTCTGTCTTACTGGAGTGGAAAGGTATTAAAGTTTGAGTAGGCAGCATCAAGGGCAGACAAAACCTCAACAGGCCATGTAAAGCCCTCTCCCTTTCCTGATTACTTCATCAGTAAGTCCCTGACCGCACTCAATCCTCCCACTAGATTCTACTCCTTGGGGCCAAGCAGCAGCAAGGCTCCACCTCTGGGTCTGGCCAGCAGTGACTCTGTTCCTAGGGCTAGCCAATAGCAAAGCTCCTCCCCTTGTGGTTGGCCAGCAATGAGGCTCTGTCCTCAGAGCTGTCCAGCAGTGATTCTCTCCTCCTAGAGTTTTCTAGCAGTGGGACTATGACCTAAATACAAGTCAGCAGTGAAGTTTCCCACCAGTGCAAGGCAGCAGTGAGTTTTCCCTCCAGTATAAGCCAGCAGGGAGATTCCCTAACAGTGTAAGCCAGCAGCTGTATCCCAAAGCCGGGTGCAAGTCAGAAGCAAAGCTTCAAGTCACAGCACAAGGAATATGGTCCTGTACCCTCTCCAATACACAATCAGAAATCAATTATACTATTCAGTAAAATAATCACAAAATTAACTGGTAAAAATGAAAGTGTAGATAATATAAAATAATTGGGCATGTACCTGTCAAGACAAAACCCAGGAATTACACGAACACAATTATAAAACCCTTTTCACAAAAATAAAATCATATTTAAACAATTGAAAAATACTAACTGCACATGGATTGGCCAAGCTAATATAATAAAAATGACAATCCTGCCTAAATTAACCTACTTACTCAGGGTCAACAATTGAATTGCCCAAATATTATGTTAAAGAACTAGAAAAAATAATTTCAAAATACATCTGGAAGAACAAAAGAACAAGAATATCAAGGAAAACAATGAAAAAAAAATGAGAAAGCAAGTAGCCTAGGATGATCAGACCTCAAACTGCATTACAAAGGTGAACTGGAAAAAAAGTATGGCAGAGACACAGTGCAGACCCATGTTGGGGAACCTGTGATACACTTGCTGGACCACACTGGAGGGGGCTGCTCTCTCCCCCCTTTTCACTTGTACTTGAGGACATTTCTCACATCACCCACCCCTCTTCCCAGCAGCCCAATGGGATTGCTTTCTCCTTCCCCTGTCTGGGGTAAGGTGGGGGGCTCACTTGTGATGTGAAGGTTGCAGTTTGGGTACCCAGTCTCTAAAAGGTTAGCCATCATTGGCACAGACCAACATCTCATGTCCTATATCAAGATAAGGTCAAATTGGATACAGGATTTAGACATAAAAGGTGTTACTATTAGCAAATTAGGGAAACATAGAATAGTCTGCCTGTCAAATCTATGGATAAGGGAAGAATTTATAATCACGCAAGAGACAGAAAGTATTATATGATATAAAACAGATAATTTTGATTAAATTAAACTAGAAAGTTTTGCATGAAAAAAAACCTATGCAAGAAAGATGAAAGTTGGGGAATTTTTTTATAACAAGTATCTTGATAAAGTCCTAATTTCTCAAATGTATTTAGAGAATTGTCAAATTTATAATAAAATGAATCATTCTCCAGTTAACAAATGGTGAATAGCCAGTTTTCAGATGAAGAAATCAAAGCTCTATTTAGTGTTTGATAAACCCAAAGAGCCAAGCTTTTGGGACAAGAAATCCATATTTGACAAAAACCACTTGTCATGTCAGGGAGGAGGTAGGAGAGGGAGAGAGAGAAGGAAAGAATTTAGCTCAAACTTTTTTAAAAGTTTATTTTTTCATTTAATTGAGGAAAAATATCATAATATTTTTTAAAAAAACACAATCTTCAGGTACATTAGGAGGGTGTCTACCCCAAGCATGGGTAGATAAAACTAATTTGTTCCATAGCCATGAAGTTAGTTGAAGCAGAAACAATGGAGTGCTTAGAGCTTGACCATCCTGAACCATTGCTGGTCATCCTGACTTTGGGCTGGCCATCTCTGATGGTCTGGAAGAGAGAGTGAGACTGAAAACTTTGTGCAACTCTGCCTTACTTGAATCCAATCCATACCAAAATCAAAACATCACCCTGTGATATCATTTGTCCTATTTGAAAATGAAAGAAAAATAACAATAACAATTCTCCACACAAAGGTGTGGCCATCTTTTACTGTACACATTCAATTAGAAGAACTTTATCTTGTTGAAGTTTTTCTGACTCTTCTACTATTTCATTTCTATTGTACTGAAGGCCATTGTTCAAATATCATTAGGAATAACCAAAAGAAGTATTACTAGCCTATGACTTGATCTGATGCTAAACAAAACTGACCAGCAAGTGAATGCATGAGAGGAAGAAACTATTTCCTCAAATTCTCCAAAATGAGATGTAGCTCTTAGAGGATGTCAATTTGCCCCTAATTCACATGAAATTAATTGTTTTGGAATTGCTCTGTTTTGGAACACATAGGGATACTCTCTTCCCCTGGGAGACCAAATAGAAATGTAAACATGTGGAGATATCATCTGCATGGTTCCATATATGTATAAATCATCACTGGATTGAATCACCTTGATTGACTGCTCAGCTAGAAAAAAAAAGTTGATGATATGGAATACCACAATGGATGAAAGAAGCAGCCTGAGGTATTATCAGCTTCAAAACTCAAGGCATCAAGATGGGAATTCATCCAGAAATAGCCCCTTTTCTACCAAGTTAGAATAATCATAGGCTTCTCTGTTCTTCATGTAGAGCAGGAACCCACTACCTGGACTAGAGCCTCTGGCTGCCATTACCTCTTTTGTGCATTTCCTCCTTTCATATGAATTTTGTGACTATCCAAAGATCTTGGAAGAACTTTGAGTACCGGCAAGAAGCAAGCCTAATAGCTGTAGTATTTGAGGGTCCAGCAACAGATATAGCAGACTGTTGGCAAGGAAAGAATCACCACTGGATAGAAAATAAGGCCAATGGAAGGATAATAATACTTGGTATTTTATCATACTGAGCTCAGTGGGGGTGATATATAAAAATAGCTAATTAAAGCCTTGGAAAGAAAATTTCTATCACATTGAGACTTTAATATTAGTCACATAGATTTTACAAGTTGTGGTATATTACTAGATTCTGTTCTAAACATCATATGATTCTTTATTGATTCACATTCCTCCCCTTTTTTTTCTATAATCAGCAACTTTATAAGCAGCAGCTTTGGGAATCTGAATGAAAAGAATGAGATCCTGAGAAGTCTAATGAGAAGAGAGGTAAACCTATAGGAATGAACCTAGGAAAATTCACAATGGCAGGAAGAGAAAGATTGGATCAGGGTGCACATCCATGTAGCTTTAGCTAAGCAGCATCCAGCTAGTCACTGTACCATTGATTAGTAATAATGTTAAGGACCAAGTATGTGCTAGGCACAGTACAATCAACAATGAAAAAAGAGGAGACAAAAGACAGTTCCTTCCCTCAATGAGCTCCCAATCAGATTCTAGACACATTCATAAAACAATTGTCACCTAGAATGTTTTCTCATTTCTCTCATTTCTTCATGTGTTCTATATGATGAACTTTAACACCAACTCTCTAGTAATAAAAATCCATTTTTGTCACATCTATTTTTTCAATAAAACCACTTTTATTTTCATATAAATCATTTCTGTAGCTTCAAACACCATTTTAGATATGAATAAACTAGGCTAGAAGATGAAAGGAAAGTTATTTGGTGGTCATGGTTGCTGATCACTGGATTTAGAGTTTGGAGAAATATTAAAAGTCATTCAGTTCAACCCTTTCTGTTACAATTGAATTTTTATGATTTCCTGTGATTCCATATTAGAGACTGGGGATAGGATTTGAACCCAGATCTACTTTTACCACATCTAATACTCCCTATGTTATGCCACAAAGACATGCCAAGGATAAGCCACTTTGTAGTGACCAATCTATAACTAGATTACAGGATCTTAAAAGAAGTAAAATGTTGAAAACAGTTCTATGTAATTATAATTATTTGTATGAATTATTATTTATGTATTTAATGTATCACTACATGACTATAAACTACCTAGATTACAAACTAATGAGGACCAGAAATGGCTCTTCATTAAGCAGTATTTTCCCCCAAACCTAGCATGGTGCAGTTGGTGGTTGATTGAGAAATTCTGGTTGAAATGGATATGAATGATTTAAAATTGAGCCCAATTCCACCATGCTGGGCTGGCTCTTGAAGCTATAACTTGGAATTTTGTCATCTGAGATAATTAGAACATACTATAGGAGGGTATCTTGGGAAGAGAATGAGGAGCAGCTCTCCGGCAGATCCTGAAAGAGTTCAATTCAGTTATGGCCAAAGAAGGAAGGAAGCATGCTACCTTCTATCTAACAAATTTTCATTTTAATGCATTATTCTTGCTAACTAGGTGCTGTTTTGCTGTTTTATGTTGCTAAAGAGGGCAAGAAAAAGTGAACTCGGGTCTTCGTGAATATTCTATCTGTTGAACTAATTAGTTGCTCTTAGGTTTACACAGGCATTTTAAGAAGCAGCTAGGTGGCACAATGGGTACAGGACTGAGTTTAGAATCAGAAATTCTCATCTTCATGAGTTCAAATCCTGAGACACACTAGCTTGTATGACTCTGGGCAAGTCACTTAACCCTGTTTCCTTCAGTTTCTTATCTGTAAAATGAGCTGGAGAAGGAAATGGCAAACTACTCCAGTATCTTTGCCAAGAAAACCCCAAATAGGGTCATGGAGAGATGGATATGAGTTGAAAAAGACAGAACAAAACTACATTAGTAAGGATAGACAACTTGGATTTGAACTGAGGTCCTATGACTTTTTCTGCTCAGCTATACTATCCCCTACTATTATTCCCATTTTTCATGAGGAAACAGAGTCTCAACAGGCAAGTGACTAGCCCAGAGACACATAGTAAATATTTAAGATCAGATTCTAAGTCAGTTCTGCCTAATTCCAAATCTAGCCCTCTATATATTATAATGCTTAAGTGACTCTGGGTTCACTCTAAAAAGCTATGCCAGAGAAGACCAAACTCTGTCATTTTCTACAAATTTGGAAATTCTGCCCCAGACCCTAAGCTTACAAATAAGGAAATCAAAGTCCAAAGAATGGCAGTGAATTGGGCAATGATCCACAACTAGTTTTCAGCAGATTTGTATTTGAAATCAGTTCCTCCAAAATCTAGTGCACCTTCCACATTCCATGATATTAGTCAATTGTAGGTTTTCTTCCTTTTCTCAAATCATTTCTAGGGTAAAGAAATACAATGTAGATAAATCAGAAGAGACAATTTTTTTTTTCAGTAGGTAAACACAGTGCAAGGAGCTAGTCAGTGACATTAGTGGTTAATTAATTTTAAGGATTGTGTTGAAAATTTTAATTGGCTGTTCCAAATCTTTTAAATAGAGACACATAAGTGTTTAATTAAATATTGAAGCAAAATTAATGAATTATGCCACAGACAGTTGAGAAACATCTCATCTGTCACCAAGTTGGATTCCTCTTTGGTTAACATTGATATAATTTCTGCATATCTATTAAGGGATGCTAGAGCAGAGATTAGAGAAAGAACACCCAGAATATTTGCTCTAGACCAGTGGTTCCCAAACTTTTTTGGCCTACCACCCCCTTTCCAGAAAAAATATTACTTATCTCCCCTGGAAATTAATTTTTTAAAATTTTAATAGCAATTAATAGGAAAGATAAATGCACCTGTGGCCATCACCACCCCAATGAATCACTGCAGCACCCACCAGTGGGCGGTGGCATCCACTTTGGGAATCACTGCTCTAGACATTTGGCATGTGACAGTATCATAGGCTCAAAGATAATTTTTGTAGCTTTGGAGAAATATTCTGGAATTTGGAAATAGCTTAAGAGTTGGAGGTCTGTTATTGCCATAGCCTTCTGATTGGTCTCCCTGCCTCTAGTCTCTCCCCACTTTAGTACAATCAGGAAAGTCATCTTCTAGTAGGGCAGGTTTGACTATTTTGCTGTTCTTCCCTACCTCCCATTCAATAAATTCAGGGCCTTCCTATTATCTCCATCATCAGACATAAAATACTCAGTTTGGATTTTTAGTTCTTCATACCCTGAGACCTTCCTACCTTTCTAATTGATATGCACTTCACTACTCTCCACCTGCTTTGCCATCCATCAAGTTACATTGGTCACTTGCTATTTCTTGCACAAGATGCTCCTCCTAACTCTGGACATTTTCATTGACTTTCCTCTAAGCCTGAAGTATTCTTCCTTTCCATCTCTACCTTTTGGCTCCCCTAGTTGTTGTTTTTTGTTTTTTGTTTTCTGTCTCAATTAAAAGTCCCAATTGCTACAAGAAGACTTTCAATCTCCCCACCCCTTTTAGGGCAAAAGCTTTCCCTCTGAGATGATCTACATTTTTTCTTGTATATACCTTGTGTGTACATACATATTTGCAAGTCATCTCTCCTTTAGATTTTGGGCTACTCGAGAACAAGACTATTTTCATCTCTCTTTAAACTCCTAGAGTATAGCATAATGCCTCTTGCATAGATAGTACACACTTAATAAATATGGGTTGAGTGACTGATAAAAATACTAGGATGATTTTTTTATTATATTTCTAACATCTATGGCTTTTTATTTATTTATTTATTCATTTGTTTAAACCCTTATCTTCCGTCTTGGAATCAATACTGTGTCTTGATTCCAAGGCAGAAGACTGGTAAGGGCTAGGCAATGGGGCTCAAGCAACTTGCCCAGAGTTACACAGCTGGGAAGTATCTGAGGCCAGATTTGAACCTAGGACCTCCCGTCTCTAGGCCTGACTCTCAATCTACTGAGCTACTCAGCTGTCCCCACAACTATGACTTTTAAAGGTTTATTCAATACTTCTCTCTCATGACCCCATGGGAAAGAGAATGCAAATATTAGTTTGCCTATTTAAAGAATAGAAAATCAAGGATGGGAAAAAATTTAATGAATTTCCAGTCATTATATAGCTAATTAGTCACTCAGAAAGCACTTATTAAATACTTACTATGTGCAAGGCACTTGTGTTAAGCTGGAGATACAAAGAAAGAATAATAAAGGAATAATCATTTATATACTCCTACTATGTGCCAGGACTATGCTAATTTCTTTTTATAAATAGTATTTCATTTGGTCTTCACAACAACCATATGAAGTAGATTATAATATCATTCTCATTTTACAGTTGAGGAAACTGAGGAAAATAGAGGTTCTCACTTTCCCAAGGTTCCACAGTAAATGTCTAAGACTGGATTTGAACTCAAGTTTTTCTGACTGCAGGCCTTGCACTGTGCCAACCAAGCTGTTTCCTAAGCCAAAAATAACATCTTCCCTCAAGGAACTTAAATTTTAGTAGGAGATACAAAATGCAAGTAACTGTGTGTACAAGATAGAAATAAAGCAAATGGAACCTAAACTGAGAAGGAAAGCATTGGCAGAAACAAGGAATAAGAAAAACAATTTGGAGGTGATATTTGACCTGAGTCTTTAAGGGCACTAAGCATCCTAAGAGGTAAAGAAGTAAGGGAGAAAGAAAGATAAGAAGGGAGGGAGAAAGCTAAGAAGGAAGGAAGGAAGGAAGGAAGGAAGGAAGGAAGGAAGGAAGGAAGGAAGGAAGGAAGGAAGGAAGGAAGGAAGGAAGGAAGGAAAGAAGGAAG